>NC_140960.1:69156208-69424579 GCF_014529385.1 Adiantum capillus-veneris | reverse complement strand
TTCACTTTTCACTTTTCCTCCTCCACACTGTTCATACTAGGCGCGGCAGATTTATGAAGGCTTGTTTCTTTCGCCTGTTCAGTCTGAACCCAGTCTAAAAGTCTTCTCCAACATCTCCACCTTCTCTCCATAGGAAGAGGGAGGGTAATGATGAAAGAGATGGAGATCTAGCCTCAAGAATAAGTGACATCTAGCATTTATTGGAGGGGGTTACAATTGGGAAGTCCACGAAAAGTCGAGAAGATTGAGACCATAGGTGTCAAATCAAAAACTAAACCTAAGAATTAAACCCCAAAAGCTTGGGCAATGCATGTTAACACACAATATAACCTCATAAAAATAGATGAAGTTACACAACGTGCACGCGGGGTGAGGTGGTTAGCCCATGCATCACAAAATCGAGGCACGAGGATGTGGGTTTAGTTCGCCTTGATTTTTGCATCGTTCGAGTTTAGTTTACCTCCTAATCGCACCCACGAACCTTCGCCATTGATCCCATCATCCCCCCTCAACCGGTGTCACTTAGTGGTGAGGTACTAAAACTAATGATCACAAAGTGCAATCATGAAATGTATATATATTAAGCAGCATTGTTATCAAGGGTACATTGATTATCTTGAGTCAAGGATTGGAAGAAAGTGAAAGCTTGAGACAAAAGCATTGGTTCCAAAATTGATTAAACATATGCTGATGGATTTGTACATAAGTTCTTTGCTTTTGCTGCCATAGGCAACGCTCTCGTTTGAGGTGGCGGGAATCTCATCGTCTTCTCATTAGATGCACACAAAAGAAAATTAAAATAATAATAAAAACAATGAGGACAAGGGTGCAAAAGTGTATTTTATGTGGGTCAAATTCAAGGTTAGAGGGCTCCCCATAGGCCCTTTAAAGGTCCCTTTGGAAGGTCTTCCCAATAAACAAGAAGTGTCCCATACACCACCTAAATTTTTGTGGACCCTAAATATGCAAAGGTGGAGATAATTAGGAGGTAACTGTTACCTTTTCGTTGGTGATGACACATTCACCTCCTACATCAAGCAATGTGCATTTTCAACATGCAGTTCTTGGTTAATCGGTATTTTATCACCAAACCTAGCTTTCACATGCTAAATGCAAGAAGCTTGCAATCTGGCTATCAAGTCGGCTAACTGGTTGCTTCTAAAGTATGAGGAGCTCATCCTTATTGGATGGGCCCTCAAATAGGGTAAAGGGCCCTAGGGTGCAAATGCAAGACCCTTAAAGGGCCTAAGGGGGAGCCCTCTTTGCCCGCAACTGCCCATTGAGATGTACTATATAACTTGGAATCCTCACCAGATATGTGTATTAACAATGCAAAAGCTTACAATACTAATCTTTTCAAGCTTTTGGATCATGCATCTAGCCTTGTATAGTTTAAATAGCTTTTGCATTGTCCATCTAAGAAGGAGCCCTTTCAGGGCGTTTGAATTAAAGGGCCTTTTTTGACTTAGAGGGTATGTATTCCTGTTATTGTAGTTCAATTTAGCCCTTACTAGAAATCGTACTCAAGAAGGCATAGCATAGCTAGAGGGTACCAAATTCAATGGTAAAATTCACTATCTACGACACTTCACTTCAAAAGGAAGAAAATGTTAAAAAATAAATAAAAAGAGAAGAGAAACACAAATGTACCAATGACTACTCTTTCTTTATAAGAACACAAAAAATCTTTTGACTTTTCATCTTCGTGTGTCTTTTCATTTTCTAAACTTACTTTTCACTTGTGTACTTAGTAATGTGTTGAAAGGTTTTCTCAATCAAAGCACTAGTACGATGGAGGACACTCTCACTCTCTCTCTCTCTCTCTCTGCTCATTGTGTGCCTGAAGGTTGTAAGGACACTATCGGATGAAGGTGTTGTTGTCATGAGAAAGGGGGGGGGGGGGGGGAGGGGGGATTCCTCCCCCTTTTATAATGGTATAGATAACTCACAAAGTCATATTGGCATGCCAACAGAGAAATAATAGATCAATTGATATCAAATATATGATTAAGGGTCAATGCTAAAGTCAAATTGTTGTATTGCCCATGACGTTAATATGTACAAAGGTAAACTAGGGCTTTGAAAGAGCTAGACCCTTACCTTCTCCCTTTTTTTTTTCCTCGACTAAACTCACAATAGTGAGTGGATGTATTACATATTCGACAAAGTAATGTAAAGAGCAACCTCAAGCTCGGAATGAGCCTTGAGAGACCGTTGGTTACATCAAGAAGTTACATAAGCTCAAATAGAGGTGAAACATATCCTTATTCACTGTAATCGATTCTGATTACGCTAGCTAACCGGTTTCACTTGTCCAAATTTTTCCTTTTCCCAATTGCAACAATAGTTTCCTAGATTTTTTGGATAATATTTTTCGAAGGTAGCCATAGAAAGGTCCTTTTACACATGATGGTTTTTAAAGAAGCAAAATGTAACAATTTGTGTACAGATAAGAGTGCTTGGCCTTTTATCCCCTTCCATGCTAGCAACAAATCCAAGTCCTTTGGTTCCATTTACAAATCTTATTGGCCTTTTATCCCCTTCCATGCTAGCAACAAATCCAAGTCCTTTGGTTCCATTTACAAATCTTACATGCCAGCCCTCTAATCATCAGGCACTCCTTGAACAAGTGGGAGGGGTCCTCACTAGCCATTTTGCACCCCAAGCACCTATCTTGGCCAATGTCTCGAGCTTGGATCTTGAAACCGGTCGGCAAGGCCTCCCAAAGTACCTTCCACAAGAAGATCTTCACTGATAGAGGCCAATGTGGGTTCCATATGTTTCTTGCCATTGTTTACACCATTGCTTGTTGAGGGGGGTGAACGAATCAGCCCTGAGTATCAATGTGTGGTAGATACCCTTGGTTTGCGGTCTATAGAAATGGCTGCTCTTGGGCCAACGCCAGACTTCCCACTCAAAATTGGATTCAAAGAGAGGCATCAAGAGATTCTTCAACCCTTCTGTAGCCTTACCTTCTCCTTTAAACAAGCACCTCAAGGAGACTATTTCTAATGTATTGACATGAGAACCTAATGGATTTTTTAAAAGTTTTTTCAAAACTCACAATGGTGAGTAGATTATATTGACAAAATCATTGAATTATAGATTCTTGTCATGCTTGCCACGAGACCCAAGAGGACCAGTGAGTTATAGAGTTGTGAAAATACCTTGACATCTCTGCTCTGTTACATTTGCAAGCGAGATCACCTGTTATCCCCCCAAGTTTCAAGATAGCCCATCAAGGAGCAAGTAGCTTTTCATGCACCTCGAGCCCTTTCCACTGGCCACCTTGCGAGCACAGCAAGGAGTTATCCATCATACCTTAGCCATAATATCCCAAGCCTGATCTTGCTTTGCGAGTGCCACCACAAACTTGGCACACTGGGCCTCTGCATGGGTGCTAGGGTTAAGAATCCCGAGATGCCCTTGCTCCATAGTTCTCGCAACTATCTATTAGAGCCTAATGGATTACCTTCTTGTGATGTAATTTGGATGTTTTTGTAGTGTAGAAATATTTGGTTGAAAATCCTAGTTATGATTTATTTCGACCTTAATTTTTAAGGCCTAATTTTGTCGTTTTAATATAAATCCCAAAAAATATGTTAGATTTTGGCATAAATCTCAATTCTCTCATCTTAAGGACTCTCTCTCTCTCTCTCTCTCTCTCTCTCTCTCTCTCTATCTAAAAAACAAGGTGAAAATTCACTATGGCCTACTACATAAGGCTATAAAGAAGAATTTCATAATAAGCATTTTCTTTGTGAGAGAGAAAAATAGAAAGTGACATTAGTATTTGAAAACATATGGTATCACAATTAAACATTATGTTTTTTTAATAAAAAAGGTACAACAATGAACTATTTACATTAAAATATATTTCAAAAACATAAAAAATAATGTTTGACACAATACTCAATGCTTCTCTTTAGAGAGGTACACAAATGTCAACATCCACGTTTAAACGAAATAATAAAAGAAAAGTTTATTATGATTAACTTGCCATGTGGCAATAATCCGTAAACTATTTTCAATGGTTCAGATTTGCACCCAAAATTCAACCCTTTAGTAAGGATTACTTCTATACTATATATAATGCAGCTTAAAATTTTGAAGGAAGGAAAGACCCTCTAAGTGTCACTCACTGGGTGCTTCAATTCAAAGGAAACCTTACAAAATGTCCCATTTCTCTGCAGCTTGGAATCTTGGAACTTATGAAACTTTTCAAGCCTTCAATTTTTAACCTTCCAAAGTATAGGAAAAATGTTTGACTCTACTTTTCCAACTTTCCTTTTCCTTAATTGAAGGGTGGTTGAACTTTGCTTTTGGAAAGCAAATGGTCATAAAATTTCAGAATTTAAAAAATTGTTCGTATGCACACTAGCAAAATTTTGCCGATTTACTTCAAGGTGAACTTGGAATCGAACTATGTTTTTTCGATTAATATACTAAATCCCAATTAATACACTAACTATGATCTCAAATAGCTTCAAAATGGAAGGGTGTGTATGTGTGTGTGTGTGTGTGTGTGTGAGTGAGAGAGAGAGAGAGAGAGAGAGAGAGAGGTCTCAAAGAGTGCTAATTTTTTTTCTTGATCGAAATAATTTTAAAGTAAATCTATACATATATAATGGAGCTTAAATTTTCCAAGCAAGGAGAGGCCTTTCACGTGTCATCCATTGCAGCTTGCACAAATATCCATGTTTGGAACTCCATGAAATAACCTGCAACTTGACAATCTCAGTGTTTGAAGGTCTCGAATAGCCCCAAAATCGAAGGGCATGTGTGTGTGTGTGTGTGTGTGTGTGTGTGTGTGTGTGAGTGAGAGAGAGAGAGAGAGAGAGGTCTCAAAGAGAGTGCCAAAAAAAATTTCTTGATCAAAATAATCTTAAAGTAAATCTATACATATATAATGGAGCGTAAATTTTTCAAGCAAGGAGAGGCCTTCCACGTGTCATCCATTGGAGCTTGCACAAATGTCCATGTTGGGAACTCCATGAAATAACCTGCAGCCTGACGACCTCAGTGCTTGAAGGTCTCAGTCCAATCTCCACCTGCAGCAGTTGCTCGTGCATGCGTTCATGTCCATGATGTGTGTATGTGGTGTTCATATGTGTGTGTGTGTGTGTGTGTGAGAGAGAGAGAGAGAGAGAGAGAGAGAGAGAGAAAGAAGAAGAAGAAGAAGAAGAAGAAACGCAATTGGCCGCTGGCTATGTGTGCGTATGAGGCTCGAATCTCAACCTACAGTGTGACAGGCATTCTTGGTGGTGTGTGAGAGAGAGAGTCCAATCTAGCTGAGCGAGCCTATGCGCACACCCAAGTTTGTGTGTGTGTGTGTGTGTGTGTATGTGAGAGAGAGAGAGAGAGAGAGAGAGAGAGTAGATAGAGTGTTCACTCTTTGTGTGTCTGTATGTGTGAGAGAGAGAACACGATAGCACAGTTGCCCGTTGTCTACGCACGTGCGTGTGTGTGTGTATGTGAGGGGGGAGAGAGAGAGAGAGAGAGAGAGAGAGAGAGAGAGAGAGAGAGAATGTGAGATCACAATTGTCTATAGACTCTATGTGTGCATGTGTGTGTGTGTGTGTGTGTGTGTGTGTGTGTGTGAGAGAGAGAGAGAGAGAGAGAGAATGTGAGATCACAATTGTCCGCATCCTCTGTGTGTGTGTGTGTGTGTGTGTGTGTGTGTGTGTGTGTGAGAGAGAGAGAGAGAGAGAGAGAGAGAGAGAGAGAGAGAGACTCTTACTTAGTGGTGAGAGAGAATGACAGAATAAGTGGGGATTTAATGGCAATAGAGAAAATAGTGAGTACTTTGGCAGAGAGAGAGAGAGAGAGAGAGAGAGAGAGAGAGAGAGAGAGACAGATGCAATTGGTCCCATAGCCAATGACGAACAAAGTCGAGTAAGCCCAAGATAACGAATCTAGGACATGGAAAAAATGTAGGACAGGTGGTGAGCAATTGCAGGTTGACAACGACTGAAAGCACAGTAAACTGTTGACTATGTTTTAAAAAAAATTGTGCTAAATTTTTTTGAACTTTGTAGGTGTTCTCAATTTCAAATTAAAATTTTAAGGTAAATCTCAAAATTTGTGGGTGGGATTGCACTAAACCTTTGTTAAGCATTCTCACCTTGAAATTAGATTTTAGAGATAAATATAAGATATGTAGGTGGAATTACACTTTTAGCAAAAGCTTAGAAAATCTATTGATGAGTCTTCAGATTTTGTATATTTGAGTGTTTTTACAATAAGCTTCTATAAACTTCATGGGTTTCCTCACCTTCAAACCTATAATTTCAAAGTTGCACGTGGGATTATACTAGACCTAGCATTTTTCGAGTACTCAAATACATATTGCTCTGTTTCAAAAACTTGAAAAACTTACATGTGAGAAATTTATATTTGAAGGCCTTTACATGATTTTCCTAAAATTTGTCTATGAAATTTGGGGATTTGCCTTTAAATTTGAAGGTTCTTACTAAATTTGGAGGTTCAAGGGCTCTTAGAGAATTCCACAGAAAATTGAAATTTAAAACACCTACATATGTTAGAATTGTAAAGACAAATTTACTATATTTGAAAGTTTTTATATTTGAATTTCTCAGATTGCATGTATGATGATGATTGTATGCCTCCCCTTTGATATGTAATTCATCCCTACTAATTTCTCTGAGCTTTGTGTGTTTTCTCAACTACAAATCTAGAATTTAGAAGTAACCCTCAAAAGATGGGATTACACTTAATCTAGGTTTTTTTTTTTAGCACTTGGATATAGAGTGCTTTTCTCCATGTATCAATGTTTGTAGTTTAGGATGTCACATATGTCTGGAAGAAGAAGGGTGAGGGCAAGGAAGCTCTAAGTAGTTTTCACATGAGACAAGGTGAGAGCTTGTGTACGGAGACAATGGTGTATCCTTATATCTCAAAGGCATATGGCATCATGCAAGTATTTGACATGAGCAAACTAAAATGGCTATTCAAGGGCTCTTTAAAAAAAACCTTTTTGTTTGAAAAATGTTTTAGTCAACATGTACACCATATTTAAATGTAGCCTCTTGGAATGCACTTGTGTGACCCTTGGCACCCCAATTCTTAGGGGTTCTTGCTCTTTGGGGTCACTTTCCAAGGAGGCAAATTTACTGTATTTACATTAAACTTAGATTTTTTTCAAGCACTCAAGTACACAATGCTTTTTTCAAAATTTTGGAAAAACTACCTATGAGAATTTTTAGAGGCAAATTTATTGTATTTGATGGTTTTAACACTAAGTTTTTCTAAACTTTGTAGGAGTTCTTACCTTCAAATCTATTCTTTAGAGGTAAAATTTGCAGGTTAGATTAGACTGAATGTAGGTTTTTTTTAGCATAGAGATCTACAATACTTTCTCCCAAAAACTTGGAAAACCTACGTATGAGAAGTTTTAGAGGCAAATTTACTATATTTGTAGGTTAGATTAAGGTTTTTTTTAGCACTGAGATACACAATACTTTCTTCCAAAAACTTGGAAAACCTACATATAAGAGATTTTAGAGTCAAATTTATTATATTTGAAGGTTTTATTTTGTAGGTTGGATACATTAAACCTAGGTTTTTTTTAGCACTTAAATACACAATATTTTTCCCAAAAAACTTGGAGAACCTACATATGATTACAGTAACCATACACTCAAATACATTTCTAGGTGGGATTGCACTAAACCTAGCCCTTTTTTTAGCATTGGGATACATAATTTCAATGTTACAAGAGATGAAATCTTTGAGATTTTTAGTAGGGAGAGGAAGGTGTTTCTGTGCCCTATGCATTATTTGTTGAAGGTGTCATTGATCCAACATGTAATGATGATGGTGAAGAGGGAGATTATCCTCATCTACACCTTGAGATGTCTAAGACATTAATGCTTTCTTGAAGTGTTAGTTTGCGTGAATGTGGGATGTGTATGGAGATGATCCATTGAAGGCTAGCGGCCCAACAACATGCTTCGATGTCCATAAACCATTCTTCATCTCTTCCTACATCAAGTTAGGGGCCAATCCCATGGACTCAAGAATGTCGAGCTTAATGTATAAGTCATCCAATGAGCAAACATGAGCTATGCTTCTTTCACCTCTTCTAAAGGCTTGGAACTATCCATCTTTAGCATACCAGCTCGATGTGAGTGCAACAAAGTGGTGATGGTACTCCTCACAAGATGGGCTCATTGGGTGGCAATGACACTACACATCTTCTTCACTTCCATGGCCAGCTCCATCTCTCAGACATGGTGCACATAGGTATGATCATCTTCCATCTTGACCAAAAATGTGCAGCAGCTCCTTTGAGCTAACTAAGGTTAAATTCTCCGTCATCATGGAGATAGCAGGCCCTCTGTAGCTCTCTTTTTTCTTAGACAATTATACTCTCTCTCTCTCTCTCTCTCTCTCTCTCTCTCTCTCTCTCTCTCTCTGTGTGTGTGTAGCATGCTTCTTAACAAGAAGCGACTTCTATTGTATGACGAACACCATAAAAGTTGGAGACTTCATGAATTGGAAGAAAAGCTCAAGAAAAAATGTAATGGCACCTACAAATTTTGAAACGTTACCTCTAAATTTTATATTAGAAGGTAAGAAAACCTTCAAAATATGAAGGGATTTAGTATTTAAAGTTTTTTTGGGCACTGGGGAGAGAGAGAATTAAGCAGCTACCACCAACCCAGAGAACTATCCAATTGAACAAAGAGAAGGGAGAAGGAGGAGGAGAATATAAATATTAATGTGTGTGTGTGTGTGTGTGTGTGTGTTCTCTTCAATAGCTATAAAGAACCTAGATCCATTGAATAAGGGCTAGAAAATCCTATGTAGTGTGTGAGAGCTTGTCAAGCTTGGTATTAAAAGAATATTTGTTGCCTCTTGCATGTATATTTTTATTTGAGAATCCATAGAGAGATGTTGTGAATCATTTTTTAAAAAAATTCAAGAGAGTGTATACATGTAGATAATGGAATCTAATTTTTCACCTTTGTAGTTGTAAAAATAGAAGACATGCATTTTCTAACCGTAGCAACGAGCGGATCACATACAAGTATGTAATTATGTAGTCTAAAAAATGCTTTTGACGTACAATTTATTCAACAATTCATTGAACAAAGCCGCAATCATTATAAGGGTATGAATGATTGAGTATTGCTTTTGAAAAGTATGGTTTTCTAAGCCTTTATCTTTACTCCCTTGTTGTTGGAGCTAGGCCTTGGCAAGTTTTTCTTTGAAAAGTTCATTCCACTCAACATCAATCAACAATAATCCACAACAGAAATTAAAAGTTTTTTTTTTCCATGGGTAGTGTTGTATCTTTCTCTTTTTGCTAAAAGAAATTAAAAGTCTTCCCCAACATCTCCACCTTCTCTCCATAGGAAAAGGGAGGGTAATGATGAAAGAGATGGAGATCTAGCGTCAAGAATAAGTGACATCTAGCATTAATTGGAGGGGGTTACAATTGAGAAGTTCACACATAAAAGTCGAGGAGATCGAGACGATAGGTGTCTAGTCAAAAACTAAACGTGCGAATTAAACCCCAAAAAACCCAGGCAGTGCATGTTAACACACAATATAACCTCATAAAAATGCATGAAGTTACAAAATGTGCACGCGGGTGAGGTGGTTAGCTCATGCATCACAAAATTGAGGCACGAGGTTGTGGGTTTACTTCGCCTTGATTTTTGCATCGTTCGAGTTTAGTTTACCTCCTAATCGCAACCACGAACTTTGGCCATTGATCCCATCATCCCCCCTCAACCGGGGTCACTTAGTGGTGAGGGAGCTCTTGATCTGGGGATACTAAAACTAATGATCACAAAGTGCAATCATGAAATGTTACAAAATGTGCACGCGGGTGAGGTGGTTAGCCCATGCATCACAAAATCGAGGCACGAGGTTGTGGGTTTACTTCGCCTTGATTTTTGTATCGTTCGAGTTTAGTTTACCTCCTAATCGCACCCACGAACTTTGGCCATTGATCCCATCATCCCCCCTCAACCGGTGTCACTTAGTGGTGAGGGAGCTCTAGATCTGGGGATACTAAAACTAATGATCACAAAGTGCAATCATGAAATGTGTATATATTAAGCAGCATTGTCATCGAGGGCACATTGATTATCTTAAGTCAAGGATTGGAAGAAAGTGAAAGCTTGAGACAAAAGGCATTGGTTCCAAAATTGATTAAACATATGCTCATGGATTTGTACATAAGTTCTTTGCTTTTGCTGCCATAGGCAACGCTCTCGTCCGAGGTGGCGGGAATCTCATCGTCTTCTCATTAGATGCACACAAAAGAAAATTAAAATAATAATAAAAAATGAGGACAAGGGTGCCAAATCCCAATAGATAAGAGCAACGATCTTGTTAGAACTAAAAGGAATCTTGATTAAGGAGCATTGCTAATAATTAAGATTTAGAGTGTATTTTATGTGGGTCAAATTCAAGGTTAGAGGGCTCCCATAGGCCCTTTAAAGGTCCCTTTGGAAGGTCTTCCCAATAAACAAGAAGTGTCCCATACACCACCTAAATTTTTGTGGACCCTAAATGTGCAAAGGTGGAGATAATTAGGAGATAACCGCTACCTTTTCGTTGGGTGATGTCACATTTACCTCCTACATCAAGCAATGTGCATTTTCAACCCGCAATTCTTGGTTAATCGGTATTTTATCACCAAACCCAGCTTGCATGGCTTTGAACCTCTGTTCACATCGTAAATGCAGGTATCAGCAACAACCTCTATGATATGCCGTGCACCAAGCTTGCAATCTGGCTATCAAGTCAGTTAATCGGTTACTTCTAAAGTATGGGGAGCTCATCCTTATTGGATGGGCCTTCAGGGTAAAGGGCCCCCAAGGTGCAAATGCAAGACCCTTAAAGGGCCTATGGGGGAGCCCTCTTTGCCAGCAGCTGCCCATTGAGATGTACTACATAACTTGGGATCCTCACCACATATGTGTATTAACAATGCAAAAGGTCACAATACTAATCTTTTCAAGCTTTTGGATCGTGTATCTAGCCTTGTACAGTTTAAATAGCTTTTGCATTGTCCATCTAAGAAGGCTCCCATAAGCCCTTCAAGGGCGTTTTAATTAAACGGCCTTCTTTGACTTAGAGGGTCTGTATTCTTGTTATTCTAGTTCAATTTAGCTCTTATGAGAAATCGTCTTCAAGAAGGCATAGTGTAGCTAGGAGGTACCAAATTCAATGGTAATATTCACTACCTACCAGTGTTCGGGAAAAGTGTGCCTCAGCTTAGCCTTGAGTCAGTTGCAAAATCAAAGTAGCCGGTTGAGGGGAGGGCAAGAAGGAGAAGATTATGCTTAAAATACAAATAGTGTAATTTTGCAAAAATACTGACTAGTATTGTAAAATTTTTGGTTCAGATTTGTCTTGGAGATATTTTTGTATGTTTGTGAAAATGGTCTTTTCTGAACACTACTACCGACATAGTGCAAGGACACTTTAAAGGGTAGAAAATGCTAAAGAGAAAATAAAGGAGAAGAGAAACACAAATGTACCAATGTGAAGTTGACCACCTCTTTCTATAAACACATAAAGTCTTTTGAGTTCCCATCTTCATGTGTCTTTCAATTTCCTAAACTTACCCTTCACTTGCGCACTTAAAATGTTTTGAAATTTTTTTTTTAATCAAAGACTAGTACGACCAGCTGACTTTGCCTCTGTGTGTGTGTGTGCTCGTTGTGTGCCCAAAGGTTGTAGGGACACTGTCGGATGAAGGCGATATTGTCGGGGGGGGGGGGGGGGGGGGGGGGCGGGCAAATTCCCTCCCCCTTTTATAATGGTATAGATAACTCACAAAGTCATTATTGGCATGTCAACAGAGAAACAATAGATCAATTGATATGAAATATATGATGAAGGTTCAATTCTAAAGTCAAATTGTTATTACTTAGTGTTGCTCATCTATACTATATAAAATACAGCTAAAAATTTTCAAGGAAGGAGACGGCATCCATGTGTCACTCTCTCCTTCATGTAAAGAACCTTAAGAAACATTTGGTTTGAAATGTAAAAGTGAAGGATAAGTAGCAAGTATTATGATGAGTGAAAATAAAATGACTTAGTTTTGACTTCTCACTTCTGTCAAAAAGTCATAATACTCAATACTATATCTATATTTATATTATTTAAACTCTTTAGCAAGGCCTCAGAGGTTTACTCTCGCCTTCAATTTTGAAGGGTGATTACTTTTGTTTTTGTAAAGGATGGCTCTACTTCGCATTTTGAAGGCCGTAAAGAACATCGAGCACTATATGGCATGAGCATGGTTAAATGGGATCAACGGTGGAGGTGATGGATCATGACATGCATGAATTGTAGACCATGTGATCGGCACCCAAATTTACAAATGAGAGTGAGAGAGAGAGAGAGAGAGAGAGAGAGAGAGAGAGAGAGAGAGAGACAGATGAGCCCTAGAGGCATCCATTGTCACTTAAAGGGTCACTGTACTTTTCCTTTTGAATAAAGAAACTCCATCCCTCAATTTAATGCTTTGATATTTATTATTGGGCTTGAGAAATCTTGGAGCACTGAAGTCTTCCACGCATCAAAAAGTGCTCTCTCTCTCTCTCTCTCTCTCTCTCTCTCGCGCGCGCGCGCGCGCATGGGTAAAGCACCACTTTGTTCATGAATGTAGAACCTCACAGGCATCGAAAATCAAGACGGCTGTCTTCGCTATTCCCATGCCACTATTGATTAGGGAGCATGAGGTTAGAAAATTGGCTTGCGAGAGAAGTTAAAACTACAATGCCACAAGTCTAGGGCTCCTGGTGCCAACTCGGTGGCCACAACTCTCGCGCACGTGTGTGTGTGTGTGTGTGTGTGTGTGTGCACACGTGCGTGCATGCGTGTGTGTGTGTGTGTATGTGTGTGTGTGTGTGTGTGTGTGTGTGTGTGTGTGTGTGTGTGTGAGAGAGAGAGAGAGAGAGAGAGAGAGAGAGATAAATAGATTTAATTATCGTCCACGGAGGTCTGATATGACCTATGGGACCAAAACAAAACATTAAATCCATTCTTGTGGGGTGGAGGTCTGAGATACATATCAGTTAGGGACTGAGGGTCCATTAAAGGGGAAGGAAAAAGGGTAGGAACAAGATCAAAATGAAAACCTAAGCGGTGTCACGTGGAAGGGGAGCTGGCTTAGGAGTCCAAAACTCCTGAATGATGGATTTACCACCACTGTAGACTACCCATTTTACCTTGTTTACGAGCTTCATGCATCTTCTTAAGCTCGCTTGCTTTATGCTTGAGTTGGTTTGTAGTCAATTCCTCGGCAATCCAAAGCTTTGTTCCCTTGAGGTGGTAGGATTGGCATAGCAGCCTTGTCCGTTCTTCTTTGTTTTTGAAAGTGAGGATGCATTGGCCAGGTGGTACATGCCTATGCGTGTCGCCGATCCAAGAGACAGTGTCGGGCTCGATGTTGATTGGTTGAAGAGTGTCATTGAGCTTGGTGATGGCTTCTTCAAGGATGTCCTCCTCGGTGCATCATGGTAAGGAGAGTCCTCCAATTCTAATCTTCAGGGCAAGGGATTATTGTAGGCGGCATTCTTGTAAGGCTGCTTGGATTTCACTGTCGATCTTCTTATGCGCTGTTGCATTGGCTTCTTGCTGAGCCGCCTTGACAGTCTCATTGAGAGACGCTTCGACTTCGTGTTTTTTTACGAGTAGAGTTTCATTCTCTTTTGCCGCATCCTCGAGCTTACCCAAACGTTTTTTAAGTGTAGCATTCTCCAAAACAAGTGCTTGGATCTGAGCCTCTAGGGTCGTGATCCTCGCGTCCTGGCGAGCAGCGGGATCCTTCATGAGTGCAGCTGCCCATAGCAAGAAAACTCTTGCGCGTGATGGGAGTCGGCGTGTTGAGGGAAGACATGACTTGAGTAGACCTTGACTGTAAAAAAACCCTTGAAGCTTGGCTGTGTGCAAACCTGTGGGACACCATCACAATGACTTTCAACCTTGAAATTAAATTAGGCAGGGCATCAATGGCAGAAGAAACACAACAGTTTGTAGTTTGTGAAGTGTGCAAACCCAATCCACAGCTTGTGAGGAATGGTGGAGCTGCAACCCTTTGAAATTTGTGGTGGCGCGACGAGCAAATCTCTGCGCGCTTGATGCGTGTCTTCTTCTCTATTTGTTGTGTTTGTAATTCTACATTTTGCACAATTCACCGAGAGAGAGAGAGAGAGAGAGAGAGAGAGAGAGAGAGAGAGAGAGAGAGAGAGAGAGAAACTAAGGCTGTGAGTCAGGCGGAGTGTGCAGAGGTTATAGTTGGGGAATGTTGGCAGCTCCTGCTTCGGCAAAGTAGAAACGCAGAAAATTGTTCTAGTTAGGGGCAAGGCATTGGCTTAACACCTCCCCAAGGGCAGCCCCTCGCCGAGGGGAAGGCTCAGAGGGATGGAGAGGAAGGTGGTGTTGTACAAAGAAACACTGAGCTAGGGTTTCGCATAGTTCAGCAAGAGAGAGAGAGAGAGAGAGAGAGAGAGAGAGAGAGAGAGAGAGAGAGAGAGAGAGAGCACTCGCGTCCAGCCCCCATGGCATCTGTGTTAGTTCTCTTTCAATGCTTCTCCTGTGCATGCGACGAGATTGGCCTTGTGACTATGCTTTTCGGCCTTTCATTTCTCAGGTCCCTGCCACACAAGTGGTGTCATTGATAGCTGCTCTTCTTGCGGCTTGCTCAGCTACGTGATGGACGTTAAGAGCGGAGGAGGTCCTTCCTACACACTCACAAGATATCCTCCATTGGAATGCTTAAGCTCAAGGTTTGAAATATAGAAATATTGTCGAAACTATTTAGATCGTAAGGAAAAATGAAACCAATTATGTTACCTTTCCAAGAAAATAGACACCTGCTTAGAAGTGGAAGCAAGATAGGCCAGTGTCTATGTGTTACCACAATAGAAAGATCAGGCCATGTTGGTGGCAAAGACAAATTCACAAAGGAGAAATGGCGGCAAGCTGATAAAGTTTGTGTTTGTTGCTTATCAAAGCTATTATATTGAGATCAAGATGTACATAGTGAGAGGAAGGTTTAGAATATTATTGGCATTGCAATAACATGCATGAATCAGATAAGCTGGTGGGAATCTAGGATCTGGATGTTTCACGAAAGATCATAGGTTGTGACTCATTGCATGCCTCAAAAAGAGTAGAACGCTAAACTCTACCATTGAGATATGAATCATATAAAACATTATGCTACTCATAGATATTGAAATATAGTAAGAGCATCCAACCCTCTAAAAATACCCTTTTCTCTTGCACATCTTCTTTCATTACTATTAAACAACATGGTTGACAAGTTTCATAGTCGTTCTTATAAAAATAGGGAGACATGTTTTTCTTTTTTTGCATTGCCCATTGCATTGAACTTATTGCAACGGTGTAAAGTGAGAGCATAGGGAAATAGCATGCATTAGCCCCTTTGCATTGACATGATACACACCATCAAAAGCTTACTTGGATACCAAAACAGGGCCCCTTTATTACAAATGTGTTGACCGCCCATTCCAAGCAAGGTGCTCACATTGAAGCAATCACTACAACACTTTTGGTGTGTGTGTGTGTGTGTGTGTGTGTGTGTGTGTGAGAGAGAGAGAGAGAGAGAGAGAGAGAGAGAGAGAGAGAGATTTGTTATTCTCTCTCTCAAGGAGATTTAAACTAACGTTCATAATTTGTTATTTGCTATCCTTTCTCTCATAGAGATTTAAACTCTCATAATCTGTTATTTGTTATTCTCATTCTCAAAGAGATTTAAACTAACATTCATAGTTTGTTATTTGATATTCTTTCTCTCATAGAGATTTAAACTCTCATAATATGTTATTTGCTATTCTCTCTCTCTCTCTCTCTCTCTCTCTCTCTCTCTCTCTCTCTCACACACACACACACACACACACGCTCGCGCGCACACACACACACACTTTTTTTTGTAACTCTCTCTCTCTCTCTCTCTCTCTCTCTCTCTCTCTCTCTCTCTCTCTCTCTCTAATGTGGTCAACATACAAAACACTCCTTGACTGGCCCAACCTCATTTTACACACTACATAAGCAACATTACATAGAACGAGCCACACCTTTTAAGGTGGTGGTCACGCGAGACACAGTTATCAGTAATTGATAATTGTGCGTACTATGCTTAATTTTGACAAATTCAATGATTGAGCCAAAAGACTGAGCCAAAGTTGAACCTGCGCTGCTGTCACCTGGCGGTTGAGCTCCAACCACGAGTCGGTAGTTGGCCTTGGATGTGCCTCATGACAAAACCTGTGCTCTGCATGTGTTGCAATTGCCATGGTCGTGTAACCGGGTCTCTCTCTCTCTCTCTCTCTCTCTCTCTCTCTCTCTCTCTCTCTCTCTCTCTCTCTCTCTCTCTCTCTCTTAAAGAGGTGCAGACAACGTCATCAACATGCGCAAGCTTAAAAAAGAAAAAAAAAAAGGTAAAAGCGATAGGCCTTTGCAACTATGCCGATTTTGGCATACTTACAAGAGCCTTGGCATAGTAGAATTGAGCTGCTTCACTCAGGAGATTCAATTATCTGCCAAAACAAACTTACTTATAATTGAGCCTCGTGTGACCATGCCCTAAAGTTGGCTTTCTATAGTTGTTGCTAATCCACGATGTTAGGGACACCTAGGCCATGGGGCCTTGCCTTTGCTTGTAGAACCACAAAGCCCTTGGAGAACCCACAGTTTTGTGACTCTTCTTTTAAAATTTTATGATCGCAACAACGTGTGGGTCACACATTAATATGTACAAATGTAAACCAGGGCTTTCAAAGACCTATACCCTTACCTTCTCCTTTTTTTTTTTGCTAAACTCACAATAGTGAGTGGATGTATTACATATTCGATAAAGTAATGTACAGAACAACCTCAAGCTCGGAATAAGCCTTGAGAGACTGTTGGTTACATGAAGAAGTTACATAACCTCGAAACGAGGCAAAACATATCCCTTGTTCATTGTAATCAATCCTAATTGCGCTAGCTATCCGGTTCCACTTGTCCAAGTTTTTCCTTTTCCCAATTGCAACAATAGTTTCCTAGATTTCTTGGATAACATTTTGCGAAGTAAGCCGTAGAAAGGTCCTTTTTGAACACATGATGGTTTTTAAAGAAGCAGAGTGTAACAATTTGTGTACAGATTAAGAGTGCTTGGCCTTTTATCCCCTTCCATCCTAGGAACAAATCCAAGTCCTTTGGTTCCATTTACAAATCTTACATGCCAGCCCTCTAATTATCAGGCACTCCTTGAATAGGTGGGAGAGGTTCTCACTAGCCGTTTTGCACCCCAAACAACTATCTTGGCCAATGCCTCGAGCTTGGATCTTGACACCAGTCGGCAAGGCTCCCCAAAGTACCTTCCACAAGAGATCTTCACTGACAGAGGCCAACGTGAGTTCCATATGTTTCTTGCCATTGTTTACACCATCGCTTGTTGAGGGGGGCGAACCAATCAGCCTTGAGTATCAATGTGTGGTAGATACCTTGGTTTGCGGTTTATAGAAATGGATGCTCTTGGGCCAACACCAGACTTCCCACTTAAAATTGGATTCACGGAGAGGCATCAAGAGATTCTTCAACCCTTCTGTAGCCTTACCTTCTCCTTTGAATAAGCACCTCAAGGAGGCTATTTCTAATGTATTGACATGAGAACCTAATGGATTTTTTTATTTTTTTTCAAACCTCACAATGGTGAGTAGATTATATCGATAAAACCATAGAATTACAGATTCCTGTCATGCTTGCCACACGAGCCATGAGATCTTCAATTGATCAATGATACATCAGCTGACAAGGGAGCCACCCCGGCAATAATGGATGGGTCCTCATCGTTACCCATGCAGGTTAATCATTCAGGGTCATGTTCCACTCATTAGATTCCATATGTTTCCCGATGGCGATGATAATTCCCTTTCTTTCTTGGATTATCTCTGTGAACTTAGCAACTTCCATGGTGTTCTCAAAGATCCGGCAGTTCCTTGCCTTCCACACATGTTTAAAGTAGCAAAATTTCACAATTTGACTTGCGATGAGTAGAGCATGGCTCTTAAACACCTTCCCTCCTAAGAAGAGATCATTTTTGAAAAATCCTATTTTCCAGGTCTTTTGGACCCATTTGCAAATCTTTCCTGCAAGGCCACATATTGATGGACATTCCTTAAAAAGGTGGCGGAGGTCAGCATAAGCTGTTCTACATTGCAAGCATCTATTGAGACCAATCCCCCTTATACAGTTCTTTACCCATGTTGGTAGGGCTCCCCATAACACCTTCCATAAGAAAACCCTTATTCCATGCGGCCACACTTTGGGTGCCAAATGTTCCGCATGACTGTCTCCCACCTTGACTCCGACCACTGCTTGCCCCACTGCCTGTTCAACGGGGAGAACCAGTCCTTCGAAAACATAAGGGAGAGGTACACTTCCTTAGTTTGTGGTTTAAGGAAATGTATGCTCTTGGGCCACTGCCATGCTTTCCACTCAAATTTGGACTCACAGTTTGGCAGCCACCACTTGTTAAGCTGTTCTAGGGCTTTGATGAGAAGTAATTTTTTGGCCCCACTGAGGTTAAATTGGAGGGTCAGTTGGTCTATTCTTTTCCATCCATTACTGTTGTGATCCCAAAGCTGGAATATATGCTTGATGCCTTTGTTATTAATCGTTCTTTCTACTTCCCTCCAAAAAGGGGTCAGAAGGATGCTTCTAGCCTTAGAGACCCAAGGGGACCAGTGAGTTATAGAGTTGTGAAAATACTGTGACATCTCTCCCCATTCCAAGGATTCAATTTCTCTTTTGCATTTGCAAGCGAGCTCACCTGTTATCCCCCCAAGTTTCAAGATAGCCCATCGAGGAGCAAGTAGCTTGCCATGACCTCAAGCCCTTTCCACTGGCCACCTTGCGAGCACAGCAAGGAGTTATCCATCATAGCCTTAGCCATAATAGGCCAAGCCTGATCTTGCTTTGCGAGTGCCACCACAAACTTGGCACACTGGGCCTCTGCATGGATTCTTGGGTTAAGAATCCCGAGACGCCCTTGCTCCATAGGTCTCGCAACTATCTATGAGAGCCTAATGGATTACATGCTCTTTCTGGAAAATAACATGTTTCAAGAAGAGTTTTTTTTTTTGTGTGCGAAACTCACAGATTGTGGAGTACTCACCAATTGGTGAGCTAGAAGTAAATTAAAATTCCAAAAAATTTACATGATAACCTCATACACAACAAGTGCCATGAGGGCCCATTACAACCACAGATCATCACATAGATTAAACCCTACTACGACATAACATCCATACCAAGATAGAGAAATCCATATAACAGGGGAGCCACCCCAGAAATAGATCATATAGCTGATAGATTCGAGCAAGAACAAAGACTTGCCATTACCCAATTAGGTGCCACCACAACACCCTTTTCACTTAGGGAATGCCATGCCCAATCAAGAAATACCAAGAACTTGACAAAAATGAGAAGATACCAGCTGACAAACCACGAGCTGCAAACCATGGCAAATCTAGGGAGAGCCATCACCACACAAAGCAATAGTTGAAGCTGAGCCAATGTATCCACAGGCCTTAGGGGGGCCACGCCCCTTTGTATGGTGCGCCTTGGTGCGACCATGGGAACCACCTCTTGCCACAAATCAGTCCCCACCCAGGATATGAACCAAAAGAACAAGATTGCCCTTTTCCGTTATGCAGAGATGGGGGAGGGGCGGAAGCACCCGTATGAAATGGGGAGGGTACTAGGAGGCATGGCCATCACGAGGGTGACACAACCGGGTGCCCCCACCGGAGCAAACCCCTGTCTCGCAGGCATCTCTGCCATCACCATGATCAACCACTAGATGCGTTGCTATGTCGATGCACACTCCTTGTTGCAACAAGCCCTTCGAGCCTCCCTACTCCGGCTTCTCGTAGGCTGAGTGCAAACACCCAGCACATAGATCTCCCAACCTCGCAACCCTAGGAAGATGTGAAGAGGCAGCTAATTTAAACGACACAAAAGCTATTTAAATTAGACAAGGTTAGATGGAAGATCCAAAAGCTTCAAAAGATTAGTTTTGTAACCTCTTCCATTGTTAATACACAAGTCATTCTTTATTTTTTAAGACCATCAAAGCCGGTGTACTTCAGGGTCCCATTTTGCAGCTTGCAGGCTAGGCATTTTGTTTGTTAGCATGCTCAAGGGGCCCGGCTCTAAGGACTATGAAAAAGTTTCATTGGAAGGGTTGTCGAATGAAGGAGATTTTGAAAAATTGTAGAATGCAAGAGCTAGACTTGAACAAGAGCTCAAGGAAGTCAAAAAATTGATAAAGACCGTTCCTAACAGCAACAAAAGAACTTGCTCCCAAGTAGATTGTAGTGGGTTGGTTGAAGACGGGTTGGCAAATCGGGCCTTTTTTGCTTTAAAAAAGTGTTTGCCGCAATAGGTAGAGGTTTCCGAGGCTATTACTGTAGCAATTCTTCCAGCACTAATCAAAAGTCAGTTAGCCATGCAAGCTAAGTTGACTCTTGTATTTGGGTTTAGTGGAAGATTCCTAAACAAGTTTAAGATGATTCAATGGCTTCAAGGCCCGCAAATTCTTGACATTGAGGAGTAGTTGAAAGTACCTTCTACCTAGACAAAGGTTTTTGTTCACTTAGATTCAAAGAGGCCTCCGACGTGGAAAAGATCCTTGAAAAAGTGCCCCTTGTTTTTAACAGGACTACGGTTTGTGTGGTGCCATGGGAGCTAGTGTTCAACTTGGTTGAATCCCTACAAGGGTTCCCCCGGTTTGGGTTGAGTTTGTGGGATTGCCTAGCTAGCTGTGGAAGAATCTCAAGGTGCTTGCCAACCAACTAGGCACCCCCTTATTTATACCTAACAAGAGAGGGTTTGACAGGGCCGCAAATAGGGTTTGTATAGGTTGTAATGTTTCTAAAACGCCACCTAAGAGCATGGTAATGGCAATGTTGGAGCTAGCTTGTTACTATTCCTCTCAATTTTGCTTCTTGAATGGTGACCGCAAGAGATGGAAAACCATTGCCCTTTTTTTAACCTAGTTCTAGCTGGTCAACAAAGTGATAAAAGAGCTTGACAATGTAGTTATGCCAATCTGTGAATCGGAGTTTGAATGGAAAGCCTGGAGATGGCCCGGAAGCAGTCTCTTATGGAAGCCCCATTCTAAATGCATATACCATACAATGATGCACAAGAAGAATTGCTCTAGCCCCCTTAACAAGATATGGAAAAAACAATGGTATGAGGAATGGTAGGAGCAAGTAACAGAGAACATCTCAAAGCCAAAGTTGCCGCAATACATGAAAGTATTTCTATGGAAGGTAATGTGGGGTGCTCTTCCGACGGCGGTGAAGATAGAAGAGAGAGGGATTGGGCCTGATCAATGCTTGGGGTGCAGGTTAGCTAGTGAGGATCTGGCCCATCTATTCATGGAATACTCGACTATTAGAGGCATCGCAGGGAAAATATGCAAGTTGATACAAAGGACATGGAAAATTGGTTTTTTCAAGACTAAGTCCTGCCCTCCTCATCAACACTCAAATTGTCAGGTACTTCTTCTTCCATAATGTATGGCGAACAAGGAATCGTCGGGTGTTTGAAGGAGAGGTGGCAAGATTTACAGAGATTATACAAGAAAGCAAAGTGCTATTATGGACGCTCGGGCGTGCGCAAAATTTGGAAGATTGGTCTAGGACTACTCATGCCTTGTTGTCACAATAGACGGTAAGTAAAGCCTAGAAATTTTGATCAAATTCGGTGGTGAAAGGCCTCACTGCGAAGCGGCAAACATCCAGCTTGTAAACTTTTGCACCTCAAGGCTCGATATGAGCTTCAGGTTGGTTCTTTAATATTATGATGTGTTTGATACAATCCACTCACGAATTGTGAGTTTTGTCAAAAAAGGATTCCAGGTTATGCAATGCTTGTAGCAATAGAGACATTCCCGCCCTTGATGTACAAAACACTTCTATGAGCGTTAATGGTTTGGTCGCACTCGAACTCATGATCCGGGTCAAGAAGGCCCAGTACTCAACCAACCAACCTAGCTTCATGTTATGTAATACATCTTAAAGTATAAGAGTGGGCTAACCTCGACTTTGACTGGCATAAAATACTCTTCTAAGTCCTAATTATTTGCAATGCACCTTAATCAAGATTCAAGTTTAGTTTTATGGAGGTCATTGGTCTTATTATATGCGGTTTTGCACCCTTGTCTTTATGTGAGTGTGTGTTTGTGTGTGCATAGGAGGCATGCATGCGCTATTTTCTAAAAAAATTAATTTCCCTTTGTGTGCATCGGTCACCCAATACAAATATATTGGGTGATGCCAAAAAATATGCTGGAGAAGACTTTAAATTTCTTTACCAAACATCTTTGGGGCTGGAGAAGACTTTAAATTTCTTTACCAAACATCTTTGGGGCGGCCACCCTACTTGATTGATGTTGAGTGGAATGAACTTTTCAAAGAAAATTGTCTAGCTCCAACAACAAGGGAGTAAAGACAATGGTTTAGAAAACCATACTTTTCAAAAAGCAATACTACTCAACCATTCATACCCTTATGATTGTTGCTTTGTTCAATGGGTTAAGCAAATCATGGATCGTAAGAGAGAGAGAGAGAGAGAGAGAGAGAGAGAGAGAGAGAGAGAGAGACTTCTTTTTACTAGCAACTAGTGTGTGATCGAAGCAACAGCAACTAGTGTGTGATCACGCGTTGCTTTGATCAAGAAAAGCATGGTCATTGGGTCACACACATACACATATCTGTAGGTGTGCACATGTGTGTGCACAATCAAAGAGGGTGTACTTTAGTTCCTGTAATCATTCCAAGAAGATGGCAATTCCCTCTCTTTTTCTTATTAGAACTTGAGATCAAGACTTGTCGTTGATATCTGTTTGGATTAATCTCATAACAATAAAATTTATCTTCTTCTTCTTCCTCTCTCTCTCTCTCTCTCTCTCTCTCTCTCTCACACACACACACACACATAAAGTTTTGATTTCAATACTCGTCGGCTAGATCTTTGAGATCTCTCTCATTGAATAAGAAAAGGAAACTATAACCTTTGAGTGTAGCAGCTTGGTTATCACAATTCCCTCTTAAATACCAGGTCTTAAGTTCAAAACTTGTTAGATAGAGCTTTGAGGTCTCTTAATGTTTTCATATGACATAAAAATCTCTCTCTTTCTCCCTCCCTCTCTCTCTCTCTCTCTCTCTCTAGCTTCAAGTCTTAGCCAAATGGATCCTTGAAGTTTGTTGGAATTCTTTTTTTTTTGTGGGTTGGAATTCTCTCTCTCTCTCTCTCTCTCTCTCTCTATGCATGGAGGCATGTAGAGCGCGGATTTACTGAAGCTCTTTAAGATAAAGTATTAATACCTCTCTCTCTCTCTCTCTCTCATCAGACCTTGAGATCAAGACTCGTCAAGTAGATCTTTTATATCTGTTCCGATTGTTCTTATGACAATAGAAATTCTCTTCTTTTTCCTCCTTCCCTCTCTCTCTCTCTCTCCCTCTCTCTCTCTCTCTCTCTCAGCACCATTGATCATCTTGTCACTCTTTGTATTCTCATGGAGGAAAGTCGGTTGAAAGGCAAGCGCTGTTTTGTGGACTTTAAGAAAGCCTTTGATATGATTCCACGTAACAATTTATGGAGAAGGATGGAAGAACTCCAAGTGCCAAGTGAATTTATGCTTGCGGCTTCTCGAATCTATGAGAAGGTGATTTGTCAATTGCGCATGGGAAGATAAATTTTGGCTATGCTTTTGAAAACTAACCATAAAGAGAAGCCACGCATTGTGTACAACAATGAGACACTTGAAGTTGTTGAGAGCTTTAAGTACCTTGGCCTTGAGGTTCCGTCCAATCACCAGCGGCATGAATGTGCTATGCATCATTTGGAAGCGGGAAAGAGAGCATATTATGCATTTGAGAACATGTGTAATGCGGGAAACATCAAGTGTTGGGTTCTCAAGAAGTATCTTTTTGATGCATTGGTGACACCGGTTCTTCATTATGGAGTTGAAGTGTGGGACGGGAGCATCTCAAAGTCTACTTGGAAAGAGTTTGAGAATGTCCAAAAGCGTTTTCTCACAAACTTTCTCCAAGTTAAAACATTGAGAGGCGGAAGTGAAAAATAGACCCGGTGGCCTCTACACCAAGACTATGCACAATGGCCTCATCATGGGGAATACGCAATAGGGGCACCACCTAGCAAGATATGCGGCTAGGACGCATACATATACACAATGAAACATGCCATGGAAAACAATTTCAAGATCCACACCCAAATGTGGAATGGGGTGGTCAGAGAATAAGGTGAGAGGAGTGGTGACTGAGTGAGAATGGGCTCGCTACTCGTGCATGTAGTAAGGAAGATAACGAGTTCAGGGATACATGCAAGTATGCTCACTTCTCATACAAAAGGTGGCGAATCTGCACACCTCAAGATGGAAGTAGCAAGATAATAGGAATATGAGAGGGAGAGAGTGTGTGTGTGTGTGTATGGTGTTTTCTCACAAACTTTCTCCAAGTTAAAACATTGAGAGGCGTTTTCTCACAAACTTTCTCCAAGTTAAAACATTGAGAGGCGGAAGTGAAAAATAGACCCAGTGGCCTCTACACCAAGACTATGCACAATGGCTTCATCATGGGGAATACGCAATAGGGGCACCACCTAGCAAGATATGCGGCTAGGACGCATACATATACACAATGAAACATGCCATGGAAAAAAATTTCAAGATCCACACCCAAATGTGGAATGGGGTGGTCAGAGAATAAGGTGAGAGGAGTGGTGACTGAGTGAGAATGGGCTCGCTACTCGTGCATGTAGTAAGGAAGATAACGAGTTCAGGGATACATGCAAGTATGCTCACTTCTCATACAAAAGGTGGCGAATCTGCACACCTCAAGATGGAAGTAGCAAGATAATAGGAATATGAGAGGGAGAGAGTGTGTGTGTGTGTGTATGGTGTTTTCTCACAAACTTTCTCCAAGTTAAAACATTGAGAGGCGTTTTCTCACAAACTTTCTCCAAGTTAAAACATTGAGAGGCGGAAGTGAAAAATAGACCCGGTGGCCTCTACACCAAGACTATGCACAATGGCCTCATCATGGGGAATACGCAATAGGGGCACCACCTAGCAAGATATGCGGCTAGGACGCATACATATACACAATGAAACATGCCATGGAAAACAATTTCAAGATCCACACCCAAATGTGGAATGGGGTGGTCAGAGAATAAGGTGAGAGGAGTGGTGACTGAGTGAGAATGGGCTCGCTACTCGTGCATGTAGTAAGGAAGATAACGAGTTCAGGGATACATGCAAGTATGCTCACTTCTCATACAAAAGGTGGCGAATCTGCACACCTCAAGATGGAAGTAGCAAGATAATAGGAATATGAGAGGGAGAGAGAGTGTGTGTGTGTGTGTATGGTGGCGAATCCGCACACCTTAACATAAGCAGAAAAAAAATGGCAAGGAACAAGCATATACCATACTCACAATGAGATGTATCCAAAGCGACACAAAGTATGGCACCAAGATGGAGTGTGTTGATTGCTTGCAAACGATGAATACAATAGGTAGCGTATGGCAAGAAAATGAGAAGGGAACAAGATCGTAGGAGGCATAATGGAGAGATGGGAGTTGATGGCGAGGAATATCATGAGTGTGTCCACCCTTCTTCTTTTTGAAATTGTGCCTTCAACCCTTAATTACAAGTGGTGTGGAGGTGTGGTGCTCATCTTTTGTGCATGGTGATGGTGATGATGATGGTGTTGTGATTATGTGATTAGGGTTCATGCTACAAGCATGTAGCACAAGAGTGTGTATGGATAGGTGTGTGTGTGTGTCTATCCCCCCGCCAAAGTGAGCTCTCATGGCCTCCTTATATAGGGAAGGAGGGAAGGATTTAGCAATATTTCTATTTGAGGTGAGTGTCCCACTTTGGTGACTAGGAAAATGGGGTGCATGTGACTGTGGCTCCCATCTTGTCTCCTCATTATTTAAAATACCAGAGTCAATAGAGAGAGAAGAAGAGAGAATGTGGGTAGGATGTAGAGGATAGGAGATATTTACAATAGTCTAGCTTTGGCTAGAGACATAAGCTTATTAGGGAGAGAAGAGAGAGGTAAGAAATTTACAAGAGAGGTTGTCAAAGGTGGATAGTTGTTGATGAGGATGGATCCTCCAAAAATGGTGATAGAATCACTCTAGACTTGCCAAGACCTCATTAAAAGAGCCTTGTCTCTTGTAATCATGCTTGAAGACTTGTAGAACCATAGCCATTCTAGAGGGAAGAAAACTAGGGATGGCCTGTGTCACCATTACATGAGAAAACTGGGGTCCACTACAAAAATCAAAGCTCCACGTTCATTACTCCAAAAATTCTGAAAAAAATTGAGCTAAAAGTTGAGATCACGAGCTACATCTTTCATGTTGAACGCTCCTTCAGATTCGGGGTTCTTCTTTACTTAAAAAATTCAGCCAAATAATGTATTATTTGTGGCTGCAAAAGTCTTTTGGTGGTCCCCTTTGAGTGGACTTCTCTCTTTCCTTCAAGTGTAAGCTCCTTCATGTGTATGAAAACATGACCTAGAGTTTTGAAAAGAGTGGCAATCATCTAGATGGAGGTATTATTGAAATTTGAAAGTGGGGTTGAGGTTTGAAAATGAAAACTAGTGAATAAAATATTTGGTAGGGTGGAATAATACACATACATGAAAAATATATTAGAAAATACTAATATATATAATGTAATTTAAAATATATATATTTAATATTTAAGGTCAAAAGAGAGATCAACAAAGAAAACTTACTTATTTATGCTACATCGTGATTGATTAGCATAAGTATTATTTATTTAATAAAAGCTAAAACGTTTGTGAAAAAGGAAGAAAAAATCAAAAGTAACTTATATAATAGGAAATATTTTGGTAAA
This sequence comes from Adiantum capillus-veneris, assembly GCF_014529385.1. NCBI lineage: Eukaryota > Viridiplantae > Streptophyta > Polypodiopsida > Polypodiales > Pteridaceae > Adiantum > Adiantum capillus-veneris. The sequence goes on along the minus strand of NC_140960.1, from coordinate 69,397,608 downwards.
AGGGCAAAAATATATGGAGGGTTCCCATGCATGGAAAAGCTTGCCTTAACATAAACACCATATATGCTCCTACTTCTTGAGTCCGGATCTCTTCCAATTGAGGTTATGGGCATGGAAAGGATTGTGGAGTACATGATAAAGATGCGTCAAAACCCCTCACATCGACTTCCTACAATTGCATGGGAAGCAAGCAAAAATGTTCAAAAGACGCTTACAAGCAAGATCTTAAGCACAGGATGGATGCAAGGCATAAAGAAGTTGTTTGGGAGATGGGATGCATTACACTTGCTACATGATGCTTCAATTGACTCCCAAGTGAATGAAGCTTTCCTACAATGCCAATGTATTACGGCTTGGGAGAAATCAGGTGGGTCACGCTTCATACATTACACCACCCATATTGCCCCCAACTACAAAACCATATTCTTTGTTGAAAGAGGAAACGGTACTCACACTTACATGCTTGAGCCTATTCCCTTGTCTGCGATACGCACTATCGCAACCTTTCGGCTTAGCTCCCATTTCCTTCGATGCGAGACAGAGCGTTGCGGCAATGGAGAAGAGTCAAATCGACTGTGCACATTATGCTCACTGCAAGTTCGAGAGTCTGAGTACCACACACTACTGGAGTGTTCAGCTTTTGGTCACATTCGAACTTGCTTCTCTCACATTTTCAGCCATGACATAGACCTACACACTTTCCTCTCCCAGTCACAGTGTGGGCTCTCCATTGCGACTCTCATCACCACAATTTTGGAGCATCGAGAGTCACTCATCAGCCGTACACACCGATAGGTCATATTTGACCTCTGAGGAGGATAATAAAATCTATTTATCTCTCTCTCTCTCTCTCTCTCTCTCTCTCTCTCTCTCACACACACACACACACACACACACACACACACACACACACACACACGTGCATGCATGCATGCACACACGTACACACACGCACACACACAGTCTCTCTCTCTCTCTCTCTCTCTCTCTCTCTCTCTCTCACACACACACACACACACACACACACACACACATGTGCATGCATGCATGCACACACGTACACACACACATGTGCATGCATGCATGTACACACACACACACACAAACACACAAAATTTTGAGTTCTAGACTTGTTGGACAAATGTTGGGGATCTCTCTATATGAAAAGGAAGAGGAAACTATAATAATGTCTGAGTGTGGTAGATTGGTTATCACAATCCTCTCTTAAATACCAAGTTTTAAGTTCAAGACTTGTCAAATAGAGCATTGAGGTCCCTTGATGTGCTCCTCTCTCTCTCTCTCTCTCTCTCTCTCTCTCTCTCTCTTCAAGTCTTGGCCAAGTGGATCTTTGAAGTTTGTTGGACTTCTTTTATTGGTGGGTTGGAATCTCTCTCTCTCTCTCTCTCTCTCTCCATCCATTGCGCGATGCATCGAAGCGCCAAGAGCTCGAATTCCCTGAAGCCCTTTAAGATAAAGTATCAAAGAAGAGTCACCCATCAAATTTGAGTGCTAGGGTTTCTTTATGGCCTTTACAAGGAAAAGTAGAGTCACACTTTAAATGACACACGGATGTCTCTAGGGCTCTCTCTCTCTCTCTCTCTCTCTCTCTCTCTCACACACACACACACACACACACACACACACTTGGTCACTACACATGGCTTGTTCTAATGAACTACCTAGACAAGACTTTCCATCTTGCTACAATTTGCTAAGTTTCCATAGCCCATTATGAAGTTGTTTTTGCCTACTATCCTATAGTTATTGTAATTGCCTCTTAATATGCTTAATAGGGTTAAAGGTTATATTGTCCAGTGATAATTACTTAGAATATTTACCTTGCTTTGGTCTTGAGAGAATCTAGCTCTATTGTGTAGGATGGAGGTGATGAGTAGACCATTTTGTTACATAACCTTGTGAAGGTGTAGACTACTGCCCTTGCTTATGTTATACTTATTAGAACTGATAATTTTAATGTGGATGTGATTACCATAAGTTGGTCACTTCATCTAGATGGGACCGCTTCATCTAGCTACACACATAGTTACACTTTTGTTATTAATATTGTTGATGTTTATAATGTCTCATAGGTTATTACTTTGAATCTCTATCGTGCACTTCCCTCGAAGGGAATTTTTGATGTTTGCTATGCACAAATGATATGGTGGAGATTGTGTGTGATGGAGGGGCTTTTTCTCTCCTCTATACCATGATATGTTGGATCTAAGATTTTATTTAATGATTGTAAACATGTGGGACCCTCCCCCTATTACTTATATATATGGTTTTGTAGCAAAAACTTTCCCCTGATGATTCGTCTACCCTTTATTGAGATATATTGGTCTTATGCCTTTGTAACAATATCATTTTGATTTGACCAAATCTCTTGGATTGCTACCCACTTTAGGCTTAATTTATTTTTATATTTAAAAAGAAAGAAAAGCCCTAAACTATTTTAACCTCGGACTCAATCCACCTCCCGTGTGTGTGACCTCTTCCTTGTACTTTTTTTCCTCACCTTAAAGGATTGCTATGGTCAAATATAATTTGCCATTTCATTCTCGACCACCAAAAACCCTTGTTTTTTTGAGGGGTTGTTGTATATCTGGTGGGACCTTACCCTTAAAACTATTTGGCTAATGGGGTAATTACCCCACCACCTACTTTAGTGCTTGGTACATGGCCTCTGTGTTACCTTTATTTCTCCCTTCTCCTAAGCATGAAGCATTTCTTGTAGACTTTTCGATTGATGCTCCTACTTGTCTACTGCTTAGTCGCATGGTATGTGGCTCTCGCTTTCTCTCTCCTCCATGTGCCATCGAGGAGGATGCCTACCATACAACCCCTTATTACTTAGGAGGCTATGCTACCTGCTTGGATTGTGGGCCAATTTTGTAAGCGGAATCAAAGGGTCACACTGTTGAATGGTCTTCTACTTGCAGCTAGTTAATACCGGTGAGGACACTCTTCTCCCTCACTTAGCCTTGCTTTGTGTATGGTGGGCATTCTAGAAAGCGAGTGAGGGACGTGGTTATTGGCACCGGTTGGTTGCAATAGAAAGTGTGGTGTGTTGCTGCGTTTGCTTTCTTAAGCACTACAATATGGAGCTTGTTGATCAAAATACTACCTTTTAGGTTGGTGCCAAACCGCATTGGACTTTTTTTTACTTATGAGTGATTATTGCCTCAGCTTATAGGGTGGCATGACTTATTGTCTTTTGAGTTACTAAGCAGAGTCATTAACTGGCTTAAAAGCAGCTTCTCTATCGGAGTATAATTTCCAATTCATTTTTTTATGTGTTGGATGTTAAGTCCTGTCTAATACTACAAACATTTATTTACATCTGGAATTTGGACTAATCTGCTCCCTCACTTTGGCTTGATATTGCGTCTATCTGTTGTTTTTGATTAAATGTACACCGCTGCTTGATTGTGGTCCTGTGCACCTTGGGATTGATTGAGCAATATGCTCTTTCTCATGTGCCCTTTCACTGAAATACCAATGCTCTATGTGTTTCGGGCAGTGATCATCATTTCTTGTTATTCTATGGAGCATTATTGTTGGTGGTGGTTACTATTAAAGCTTGATAATTATTAATCCCTGGTTTAAATTAAATCTGTGTAAAAAAAAGGGAGGGCGGCCATCTTTAATTCTGAATCTACCGTTGAATCTAAGATACTTCTTGGCATGGACATATTGAGGAATATAGAAGCGAATGCTTGGTATGGCTTGTCTTGACTTGAAAATTTTGACTAAACTGTGTATTCTTGAAGAATTGGAGCTAACCATAGATTTTGAACTATTGTAGTTCATTACTTTTTATTTTTAAAAAAACACAGGGTAAAGTTTACGATGGCTTATACTTTCCCTTTGAGCAAGACTTATTTCTGATATTCGTCAAAGTTTTAGCATTTGCAAACCTCTTTTAACTCTATGGTTAAGGCCCTGATGGTAGTGGACTTGGTGATTGTGACTGAAGTTTTGGTTTAACTAAACCTTACCAGTTGATTGTCAAAATTGACCTTATAACTAGACTCGTATTTGTCAAATTTTGTTGGCATTTAAAGACTTGTTTTTACTCTATCATTGAAGCTCATATTTGACTTATGTGATCTGGGTTGTGATTCTTGATACGGGGCATTGAGGGCATGGTTTTGTGTGGAAAATATTTGTAACTTAATCTTTACCAAAGGGAACTCTAGAAAACATTTCAAAAGAAAGTTTGCTTTTAGCTATAAAGTAGTGGGATATGGCATTTAAGACTAGACTGCTTTCTTTCAAGATTTATGATTACCTGTTTGTACCACTTGGCAAACACTTCATAAACTTTTGTCAAGACTTTACCTTGAAAAAATTGACATCTGGACATTTTAGCACATGGATTTAAATAGAAGTGGTAGATAATATGGATAATCCAAGACCATATTGAGAATGACTACTCAAAAGAAACTTTAATAGACTTTATTCAATTGATAGTGGTTATGCCACTTGAATTAGAAGGGGGCAATTGCCTTTTGATCCACACAACAATAATAATAAGAAGAAATATGTAAGAAAGATGCATAACTTATCTGGTTTACAATTCAAAAAGTTACATCATGTTTTGAACATAATTTTTTTTAAAGGGATCTTTTTGATAGCTGGATCAGAAGGGTGGTGGCCTTCTAATCACAATGAATACACTTAAAAATTAAGGGGAACTTTTGACACTTGGATCAGAAGGGATGTTGGCCCTCTAATCACTATGAAAACATGTGGAAACACACTTCTTTTGGTATATATACTTACTCTTTGATGGTTTGTCAGTCTCCGAAAAATACTTTGCACTATTTGATACACTTAAAAAGGATAGTGGGTTTAAGTTAAAAAGTTTTTGAGCAGGACATGGATAACAACTATTAGATTCGTTGACACTTGTAATACGTGAAGTCGCGGAGCGGAGCGTGGGTCGACTCTCTCTCACACACACACACACAGTGAGCTTACACAGTACACAGTACGCAGAGATCTGTTAGAAGGGTTATCTCCCAAATCCTTAGTATTCACAAAGAATATGTTAGTATATACAAAGAGTTAGAGGTAAGTGAGTTAGGCGGGCGGGCGGCCATATCCGCATAAGAGGCCACTTGGGCTTTAATCCCAACAACCTCCCACTTAAAGTCCAATGTGGCACTTTAAGTAACTGTAAATCTATGAACATAAATGTACAAAGATTTACATGGCTGCCATCTATGCAATGCCCAATAACTCACGACAATGCACAAAGCCCTCTCCTGGAAGTCCCTTTGTGAGTAGATCAGCAGGATTGTCCTTGGTGTGGATCTTCAGCAGTTGTATCTGCTTGTCTTCAAGTACTTCCCTAATGAAGTGATACTTCACATCAATATGCTTAGTCTTCGAATGGAACACTGGATTCTTTGCCAATTGTATAGCACTTTGACTATCACAATATAACTCTGGCATATCTGCATTGATTCCCAAGTCTGCAACCAATCTACCAAGCCAAATAGCTTCTTTGCATGCCTCATTTGCTGCAACATACTCAGCTTCTGTAGTAGACTGCGTAACACAATCTTGTAATCGAGATCGCCATGATATGGCACCTCCAGCCAATGTAAAGACATAGCCTGATGTAGATCTCCTCTTATCCAAGTCTCCTGCATAATCTGAGTCAGTGTATCCTCTGACACTCAAATCCTGACTACCATAGCATATGCGCATACTCTTTGTATGTTTTAAGTATCTCATGATACCTTTCACTGCCTCCCAATGTTTCTTGCCGGGATTTGACATATATTTGCTAACCACTCCCACTGCAAATGCAATATCCGGACGTGTAGCAATCATTGCATACATCAAACTACCCACTGCAGACGCATATGGAATCTTATCCATTTCAGCCTTTTCTTCCTCAGACACAGGACAATCTTGTTTGCTAAGTTTCACATATGGTGGCAATGGAACACTCAATGCCTTTCCCTTCTCCATATTGAAACGTTGCAAAACCTTGTCAATATACTCTGTTTGAGATAACCAAATCAACTTCTTTGATCTGTCTCTCTCAATGCGCATACCAAGTATATGACTTGCCTCACCCATGTCTTTCATGTCAAACGATTTTGCCATCTTTGACTTCAAAGCTGAAATTTCTTCCAAGTGTTTGCCAGCAATCAACATGTCATCCACATACAAAATAAGGATCAGCCAACTGCCATCCTTAGCCTTCTTTGTATATAGACAGTGATCGAACTCACTACGTTTGTAGCCTTGAGAAAGCATAAACTGGTGGAACTTATGGTACCATGCCCTCGGTGATTGTTTTAAGCCATAAAGACTCTTTAACAACTGGCATACCAAATGTTCCATGCCTTTCTCAACAAACCCTTCTGGCTGCTGCATGTAAATTTCCACATCTAAATCACCATGCAAGAACGCTGTCTTGACATCCATTTGGTGCAACACCAAATCCAATATAGCAACCAATGCAAGAAAGCATCTCAATGTAGTCATCTTGACCACTGGAGAGAAGACTTCATCAAAGTCAATGCCTTGTTCTTGCTTAAAGCCCTTGGCAACAAGCCTTGCTTTGTACTTTGGCTGACTATCATGAGCAGTGATCTTATACCTGTAAACCCATTTACAAGGTAGAGCCTTTTTGCCCTGTGGTAATTTAACCAACTTCCATGTCTGGTTTTTATGCAGAGCTGTCATCTCTGACTGCATGGCCAACTGCCATTTTTTCGAGTCAACCACTTGTAATGCTTCCTTGTAACAAGATGGTTCTCCGCAATCTGTGAGCATGACATAATTTAGAGATGGCACATAACGATCAGGTGGTTTGGAGACACGCTCAGAACGTCTCATCACAACTGATTCTGCCTCTCTAGCCACTATAGGCTGTTCCTGAGCCTGACCATGCTGTCTTGATGTGCTAGCACTAGGTCCATCTTCCCTGAAGACAACTCTTCTGATCTCCTCTGTCTTCTCTGGCTTAGCGTGAAACTTGGCTTCATTGAAATGCACATCATTGCTACGAATAAGCTTTCTGGACTCAGGATCCCAAAGCCGGTAACCCATCTCGCCCGATTCTCCGTAGCCAAGAAATATACACTTCTTGCTCTTTGGTTCTAACTTATTTCTGAACTCCTTAGGAATATGGCTATAAGCTTCACAACCAAAGACTCTGAGATGCTTATACGAAGGTGCCTTGCCTGTCCATAGCATCTCGGCCACTGCACTCTTATCCAGAACCCTACTAGGAGACCTGTTGATCAAATGGACTGCTGTAGCCACTGCTTCCGCCCAAAATCCATCAGGCAACTCAGCATTTGACAACATGCTTCTGACCTTCTCTTGTATGGTCCTATTCATACGTTCTGCAACCCCATTCTGTGAAGGATTATATGGTGCAGTAAGTTCCCGCTTAATCCCTTTTGCTTCACAAAAGTCTTGAAAAGCTTTGGAAACGTACTCTCCACCATTGTCAGTTCTCAAGCACTTCAGCTTCTGACCACTCTGATTCTCCACCAGCTGCAAGAATGTCTTAAAGACCTTGAGCACCTCATCCTTGTGCTTCAAGAAGTAAACCCATACTTTGCGAGAATAGTCATCGATGAATGTACAAAAGTACGCTGCTCCCCCTAGTGACAAACTAGGCATTGGTCCGCATAGATCACTGTGTACAAGAGCTAACCGTTCGTCCCTACGATTCCTCTTTGATCTGTGCGGTTCCTGTGTTTGCTTACCATAAACACAATGCTCACAAAACTCGAAATCTTGAAATGAAAAGCCAGGCAAATAACCATAATGAGAAAGTATTTCCATTCCTCTTTTTGACATATGTCCCAACCTACGATGCCACAGTGACACACTTGGCTGCTCAATCACATTAATTACATGGTTTTTAACCTCTGAAACATGTAAAGTGTACAGAGTTCCTGACTTGCTGCCATGTGCTACAGTCATCGAACCTTTGGAGATCTTCCAAGCGCTGTTCCCAAAAACTGTCACATAACCCGCATCATCCAACTTCCCTGTACTAATCAAGCTCTTTCGGATTGCTGGAACATGTCTGACATTCTTGAGCCATAAAGAAGAGCCATTCTGAAACTTCAACTGCACATCTCCCACTCCAAGTATGTCACAAACCTGCTCATTGCCAAGTCTGACATAGTCTTTAGTAGCCACATATGATGTAAACCACTCTTTGTGCGGAGAAACATGTAAAGATGCCCCTGAGTCGATAATCCAATCACTCATAGCATGTCCATCCTCTGCAGTCAAGAAAACAGAATCAAGATTGCTTGTAAGGAAGATGTCACCAGCTGCTATACCAGAATCACTGTCTGAACCAGATCCTGTGACATTCACCTCTTCAATCTTCACTGAACTCTTCTTTTCATCTTGCTCAAAACTCTTTGTTTTGCCTTTTTCTTGTTTCCACTTCGTACAGTCTCGCTTCATGTGACCCTTCTTGCCACAATGGTAGCATTCTATGTCATCCTTTGACTTCGAATCACGAGACTTACTTCTGTTTTGTGCCTTCTTACCCTTCTTCTCTTTAAACTGTTGTCTCCCTCGAACGACCAAAGCACTATTGCCTTTGCCTTTGTCAATGTTCTTCCTGTTCACTTCCTCTGTGAGCAAGCTGCCTTCTACATTGGCACTTGTAAGACCTTCTGGCGCGACAGAATTACTTAACGCTGTACGAAAAGTATCCCAACTGTCTGGCAAAGTGATTAAGAGAAACATAGCCTTCACTGAATCTGGAAAGACTATCTCCTGTGCTGTTAACTGGCTGAAAATTGAGTGAAATTCATTCAGATGATTTGACATGGCTGTCCCTTCCTTCATCTTCAAATCCACCAATTTCTTGAGCCAGTAAATCTGAGAAGCAGCACTTTGTTTCTCGTACATATCACATAGCTTTTGCCATACGCCATACGCTGTAGTCTCTTCTGCTACGTTGAAGTAAACATTTTCTGCCAGTGTCAGCATGATTGTGGAACAAGCTAACTCGTCAAGCTCTTCCCACTCATCTTCAGCCATAAATTCTGGTCTCTCCCCTTTGAGCTTCAGTGGCTTCACTTGTTTTTTCTGCACCAAAACCTGCCAAATCTGCTTCTTCCAGAATGGAAAGTTTGTGCCATCCAGCTTCTTTATGTTGTAAAGAGTCTCACTGTGAGAAGATGCCATATATGCCAAACTGTTTACTCCTGAGAAAAATCCGGCAGAGTTTCCCCTGTAAACTGGCCTCTGTACACAGTAAACAAGCTGTAATCAACAAGCTGAACACCTCTCCTCAGGAACTGTCAGTATTTTGAAAATTTTTGACAGAGTCTCCCCTGTAAACTGAGCTCTGGGAACCAAAAGATAGCTCAAGAAACAATCATAAATAGCTGACCAATGACAAATCTAAAAAATCCCTGTAATATGCTGTCCTGTAAGCATACACTGTCTCCTCTCTGGGCGATGACAGAACCTGTATCTGTCTCAAGACTGAGCCCTGAACAATGCCTCAACGGCCTGACGCATAAGATGCAATCCAGTGTCTACACAAAGTCATACATCCTAAGGGATAAAAGTCGCCGAAGAGGATGCGTGTAGAGGGGAACTCCAGCAACCTAATCCACCTCACACTGGGTAACCCAGCCCCCAGTGCTTGGCTTCAAAAAACCTCACACACGACCCTCTCAGATGGCTCAGCAAACTGCCCAGAACTAGCATACATCCTATAATAGACCAATCACTGTCCTATGACCGCTGCGGCGGTCTGTCTGCTAGCGTGACTCACAACTAGCAGACCCACAATCACAGTACATCAATCTGCAATACATGCCAGTGGTGTCAAGCCGTCGTATGGCCACACCTCCCCTGGAACCTGGCAAGCACAAGAAGTAGCAATGCAGACTGCAATATATATATCTGATGATATATATGTGTACCTGGTCTATAGATGATGCTCTGAAGACGAATAAGTGATGTATGTCGATGTCGATATTGATGTCGACCACCTCCTGCTTGCCAATCTACACAAGACGGATTTCTTTGCGGCTGAAATCTATCTTCTGCTGTAGTGCTCAGAACGAAATTCTGAGGGCATAAACGGCTTCGAAAGGGGGGTAAAACTCCAGGTCGCCTGGTAGAAACGCTCCCGGAACGCCGAGTGTGAATTTTCGAACTCCGGATCCAGAATCTGCCGGAAAAGTGCGCGCGCGCGCGATTGCGCAAATCCGCACTGAACCAAGGCTCTGATACCAATTGAAGTCGCGGAGCGGAGCGTGGGTCGACTCTCTCTCTCACACACACACACAGTGAGCTTACACAGTACACAGTACGCAGAGATCTGTTAGAAGGGTTATCTCCCAAATCCTTAGTATTCACAAAGAATATGTTAGTATATACAAAGAGTTAGAGGTAAGTGAGTTAGGCGGGCGGGCGGCCATATCCGCATAAGAGGCCACTTGGGCTTTAATCCCAACAATACGTATTCAAGACTAAATTTATACTCTTTTTTATATGGATGTAGGTGATAATTATCTTTACTTAAGAACTTTTTGGCTTTGCTACTATCCGGCTTTGAAGAATCCTGTCAATTCAACTTGGATGACCTCTATAGTTTAGTTGTATAGGATCATTGAAATGATGCCTCATTCTTATTTTATTGTACAAAAATGAATGTAAGTCTAAGTCGTTTTTGTACAAATCTCTTTCTAGTTATCTAAAGCCACTTGTCTTTTGAACTTTATGTTCTTTTGTGTATATGTATTAAGTTTAATACGGTAACACGCACATCCTAAACACAAGGCCCTCCTAGGTAACTGGTTGATCGGACGCTGACTTTAGATTATTTTTTGCCTATACGCTATAATTGACCCATTGTCTATAATTCCTTGTTAGGTTGACAAGTGTTAGGTGGTACTGCTAGTTTTAGGTTGAAGGTTAATCCAAATTTCTTACCCATGTGTAATTAATTCGTTTCTTTTGATTTCAGGAACATATTACCTTTAAACGGACTACTTTTGTGTGGATTTTCCATGACTGCTTCATCCAGCTACACACACAGTTACACTTTTGCTATTGATATTGCTAATAGTTATAATGTCTTGTAGGTTATTACTTTGAATCCTATCCTAAATCTCCCTCGAAGGGAAATTTTTATGTTTTCTATGCATAAATGAACTGGTGGAGATTGTGTGTGATGGAGGGCCTTTTTCTCTCCTCTATACCATGATATGTTGGATTGGAGATATATTTAATGGTTGTAAACATGTGGGATCCTCCCCCTGTAACTTATATCTATGGTTTACCAGTAGGAAATTTTCCCTATTTATGCCTTTGTAACAATATCACTCTGATTTGATCAAAATCTTTTGGATTGCTACCCACTTAAGGCTTAATATATTTTTATTTAAAAAAACAAAAAAAAAGCCCTAAACTAGCTTAAGCTCGGACTCAATCTAGCTCCCGTGGGTGTGACCTCTTCCCTGTACTTTTCTCCTCACCTTAAAGGATTTCCATGGTCAAATAATCTGCCTTTTTACTCTTGACCACCAAAAACCCTTGTTTTTTTGAGGGGTTGTTGTATCTGGTGGAACCTTACCCTTAAAACCATTTAGGTAATGGGGTAATTACCCAACCACCTACCTTGTGATGCCTTTATTGTTTCTCTTCTCTTGAGCATGAAGCCTTTCCTGCAGACTTTTCAACTGATGCTCATGTCCACCTACTGCTTAGTCGCATGGTCTGTGGCTCTCCCTTTCTCTCTCCTCCTTGTGCCATGAAAGAGTAGGCCTACTATACCACCCCATATTTCTCAAGAGGTTGTGCTACCTTCAAGCTTGGATTGTGGGACAATTTTTTAAGTAGAATTAGAGGGTCTCATTGCTCGATGGCTAGTGATGACTGGTCTTCCACTTGCAGCTATTTAATACCATGTGAGGGACACTCTTCTCCCTCACTTACCCTTGCTCTGCATATGGTGTGTGTTCTAGAAAGAGAGTGAGGGATGTGGTTATTGGACCTGACTGGTTGCAATAGAAAGTGTGGTGTGTTCCCGAGTCTGCTTTCTTAAGCACTACAATATGGAACTTGTTGATCAAAATGCTGCCTCTCAGGTTGGTGGTAAACTGCATGCAAGTTTTTTTACTCATAACTGATTAGTTCCTTGTATTCTAGGGGGGGCATGACTTATTGTCTTTTGAGTTACTAAGCAGTGTCATTAACTTGCTTAAAAGTAGCTTCTCTATCATAGTATGGTTTTCAATTCATTTTTTAATGTACTATACGTTAACTCCTATCTAATACGACAAACATTCATTTACATTTGGAGTTTGGACTAATCTACTCCCTCACTTTGCCTTGACATCTGCTCTCACACTTTCCCACACCCACACACCACTCTCACACGTGCACGCGCATGCGCGCACACACACACACACACACCGAGTTGCTTGGATCACACTTTCAGGTCCCAATGCTACACAACCCTCCTCAATTGCACGCTCTAATAGATGCCATACCCTCTTCCTCATCAGATGCTATGCCATACTTGCTCTTAAGATGCAATACCTTTCAACCAATTGTTTAGCAATACTCACCCAAAGAGGGTGAGTTGATAATACATATTAGAAATATTAAAAATAATTACATCATGTTCATGCTCAGACCAAGCCATGGATGCCATACAGAGACACGAGGAGCATAAATACACACATATTAGTCCATGAACTTGGGATTACTACATGGAAGCCCATAACCTTTACATAACATACCACATCTGAGAATCATAGCAAGTGTGGCTGGTGTCATGTGAGCAATCACCATCGAGGGTTTGTCATGTGGACAACCACCACTAGGGGCCTTCACCCCACCTGAGATGCACACAACCTTGGAGCAAACCAAAACCTAGTAGATTGAATCATGTCTATAAAGGCATGAACTAAAGAGGAGTACCTTCACCAACTAGCAAATAGGTAAGACCACTGGTCAAAACAAGTTGTGACGGGAGCCAATGAAATCATTTGCAAGCCTTGCTGAAATTTTTGAACCATAATAGAAGGTGAAACATAAGTCACTTCTACATTTAAACAATGAAACTTTTTCATTAACAACACATAGCCTTGCTATAAGTATAAACAACCATCCGTTGAAGTTGTTTCATAACACTTGTAACTTAACAAGTGGTTCTAAGTATCGGACAATTTCTGGCCATTGAAGTTGTTCCTGATACATCATGCTAAAAATGGTCTCAAAAACGGATTTGACCAGCATCTAGGGACTTTTTCGCGACACATAATCAAAATAGTGGACGCCAATGTTAGTCCCAGAGACTCATATTCTCCACATGTGAAATATGTCTCATGTAAAGATGTTTTAAAAAAGAACAAGTACGAGATGTACTAGTGTGTGGAGGTAGCTGCAAACACTACTGCGCGACATGAGTGAGAGGGAACCTCATTATCCGTACTCCACACTGGCTAAACCGAATTCCTTGAGTTCTAGGAGCATGTTGTATCCCATGCTACAACATGTGCAAAAACAAACCCTACAAGTGGGTCCATAACTGCATAATGCAGAAATTTATCTTGGACAATATGGCCCAAAATTCTTGGCTCTTACATGACCTTGTCATCTTACTGAAGAGCAAAAATGGATGAAAGCATTCAAGCATATTCATACGACTTGAAAAAGTCAAGCATAACATATTAAAAAAATGATGGAGCGGAGGCGGAGTGTGCAAGAGAGGGAAGGAGAGAATGGGGAAGGGGATGCAAATAGTCCTGTGGGTGGAGCATGAGAGAGTAATGACTCTCTCTTCCTTATTATCTATATGAAAAAATAATAGATGTAGTGGACGCCTGGCCATGGACACCAACCACTTGGCCTAAAACCCAACAATCTCCCACTTACATGCCAACGTGGCCCAAGTAGAAAGAATGCAGGGGCTACTATGTACAAATATAAAATAATCATGAAGCATGACTTTCGGTTCACCCTACTCCCATCATCTCTATGCAATGTGCGAACCGCTCTAAGGCTAGGCTCTTTGTTAGAGCATCCGCTAAGTTTTCATCTATGTGAAATTTGACTAACTCAATGCATTTGCTAGCCAAAATATCTTGTACTACATGATACCTGACCTCTATGTGTTTTGACTTGGAGTGAAAGACGGGGTTCTTAAAACATTGCAGTATCTTGTGAATATACTATTCCTATGAAAGTTCAAGTATGTCACGTTTGCGATCTTTCTTGATATGCATACCAAGAATGTGATGCGCATTGCCCAAATCTTTCATAGCAAACTGCTTGCTTAAGGCATCCTTCAGAAGTGCAATCTCATCTTTTGACTTCCCGACTATGAGCATATCATCAATGTACAAAATTAGAATGATGAAGGAACCATCGTTCAACCTCTTTGTGTACAAGTAGTGATCCTCTTGGCTCCGTATGTAACCATGGGACTGAATGTACTTGTCAAACTTGATGTACCATTTCCTTAAGCCTTGTTTTAATCCATACAAAGCTTTCTTGAGTCTGCACACTAGTTCTACCAGTGTTGGCTTCTCAGGTTTTATTGCAAAACCCTCTGGCTGTTTCATGTAAACATCCTCTTCAAGATCCCCATGAAGAAATGTTGTCTTCACATTCATTTGGGCCAATTCCAAGTCCTCGATGGCTACTAGACCAAGCACAAGATGCAATGTAGTCATCTTGACCATTGGAGAAAAAAATTCATTGAAATCCACGCTTTTCATTTGCTTGAAATCTTTAGCAACCAATCTAGCCTTATACTTAGGCTCGGGATCATCTATGATATACTTCTTCTTGTACACCCATTTGCATGGCAATTCTTGTTTACCCGCAGGTAACTATATCAAATCCCAAGTTTCATTGGCTAAAATTGAGTTATATTCAAATTGCATAGCCTCCTCCCACTTCACGCTATCATCCATTTTAATGGCCTCTTTGTAGCAAGTGGGTTCACCGCAATCAGGACTAGCCAAGTAGTCTCCAATCCTGGCTCAAGTGCACAAGATGTACGAGTAGATTTTTGAAGTTCCTGGATTCTACTCTCTCTAGAGCAACATGTGTGTGTTTGTACTAGTGGGAGGTGCATCACTAGCACGTATAACATTCTGTGTAACTAGCGGTGAGGAAACATCCTCAAACCGTACTCTGCGATATTCAATGTCTTTCACTGGCTTTTTATGCATCTTAGACTCATTGAATATCACATGTGAGCTGTGTATGACCTTCTTAGATTCTGAGTGCCAGAGACGATATCCCATCTCTCCGTCTACACCATATCCAATGAAGATGCACTTGTGTGATTTGGGGTCCAGCTTTTTTCTAAGTGCTTTTGGCATGTGTGAGAATGCCTCACACCCAAATACACGTAATCTGTCATAACTGGGCTCTTTGCCCATCCACATCTCCTGTGGAACCTTGTACTTTAGTGGTGTACTAGGTGACCGATTGATCAAGGAAGCAGCCGTTGTAACAGCTTCTCCCCAAAATTCTTAAGGTAAGTTGGCTGTAGACAACATAGAAGTGACCCGTTCCTAAATGGTTCTATTCATCCTTTCAGCCATACCATTTTGGGTGGGTGTGTAAGGCGTGGTAAACTATCTTCTAATGCCTTTTGTACTGCAAAAGTCCTTGAACTCGGAGGAGATGTACTCACCTCCATCGTCACTGCGCAAAGCTTTAAGCTTTCTACCCGATTGGTTCCCGACCAATGCTAAGAACTTATGAAAGACACTAAAGATGTCGCTCTTCTGCTTCAAGAGATAAACCCACACCTTTCTAGTAGAGTCGTCTATGAATGTTGGGAAGTATAACGCTCCCCCTAGAGACTTGACTGGCATAGGTCTGCACCAGTCGCTATTAATGAGATCTAGAGGACTCCCTAACTCCTTGTCTAAAGGCATTGATGTCAACCTATTCTGTTTGCGATAGATAGAATGCTCACATAAAGAGAAGCAAGAGTAATCTAACACGGGGATAGAACCAAAATGCTGCAAGATTTTGATTTCTTTTTTACTCATATGTGCTAGCCGACTATGCCACAACTCTTTAGACGGTGGCTCGTCTACACAAATAGAATTCTCTTTCACAGAAGAGACATAAAGTGAGTACAATGAGCCATACTTCTTGCCTTTAGGCATGACCAGATTTCCCTTCTTGATGATCCAAGAACCATGAGAAAATATGGTAGTGTAATCCAAATCATCCAGTTGTCCAACATCAAACTCTTTGTCAATTTGGGTACATGTCTGACATTATACAACATAAACTCAGTGCCATTACGCATAGAAAACTTGATGCTGTCCACACCGCATATATCAAGCTCATAAGGATTGCCTAGCTTCACTGTGTCATGCGTTGCAGTGTATGTAGAAAACCACTCCTTGTGAGGAGTCACATGAAAGCTAGCACCTGAGTCCACAATCCAATTTTGCACATAACACTCGTCATGAGCTAACAATGCATCAAGACTCAAATTTGATGTGAAAATCAACACATCATTTGACACTTTGAAAACTTTTTCAATGGTTGAAGAGTTGACCACGTTAAGCTTTTCAATTTTCATGCTACTTTTAGGTTTGTCAGACTTTGCTTTCTCTTTGCTCTTATCACGCTACATTGTGCGGCAATCTTTCTTCAAGTGTCCCTTTTTATGGCAGTAGTAACACTCTACATTTAGCATGTCTTTGCCGCGACTCTTGCTACGACCTTGCCTGCAATCCTGTGAACGACCACGGCTACGACCACGCTGCTTTTGCTTGTCACAATTGCCACTAGCCACATATGCATCACCATGCCCACTCGTATCAAGAGATTGATGTCGAATCTTCTCAGTAAGCAACACTACTGAAATCTGGCTTGCGATTGGGTGCAGAATTTCTTATGGCTGTGTTGAAAGGATCCCATGATGATGGTAGCAAACATAGCAAGAAAATGGCCTTCATTTCATCATCAAAATTGAGACCTTCTGAAGTAAGCTATGAAAACACGTTGTTGAACTTGTTTAAACGAGAACGAACATTACTTCCTTCTTTCATGTTCATGCGCGTCAATTTATTCATTAAGAAAAGCTTGTTTGAGGCGTTTTTGCCATCCCAAGTCTAACATAGAGCATCCCACAAATCTTTGGCGTTGGTCTTATCCATTATGGTAAAGTAAGTGGATTCACCAAAATGCATGTGAATGGTCGCCATAGCATGCTCATTCAAGTCATCCCACTCATCATTAGTGCATGCATTCTCTCTTCTTGCAAGCAAGGGTGCTATCAAACCTTTGTTGATCAAAACATCTCGCATACGTTGCCACCTATCAAACTTTTCGATGTAGTATTCTTCTCTCTTGTAGCCATGATTAAGAGAATGTGGCCAAAAAAAATTTATGGCAAATTATTTGGGACAATTTTGGCAGAGTTTCCCCTACAATAGGAGTACAATAGGAGCAAAAACTCAAATACAGTCACTGTGTAAGAACAACTATAGGTGCCAAGAACGCATAAATGGACTCGTGAAAAAATCCCGGCAAAGTCTCCTTTGTATGAGGAGTCAGAACACAACTCAAAAACGCATAAACTGCTCAAAAGAACAAATATCACTAGGCATATGCTGCACAAAACCACTGCTATGTGACCGCCAACTTGGCGTCAAAAGCACAAAAAATCGTCCAGATATATCCTATGGTGAGGGTACCGTAAAGGAGAACTCCAACTACCTGTATCACCGAAGGTATCTCAACATTCGAGAATACCCTAGCTCAAAGAAAACCTCATGCTATTGACCCTCCAAAGGCTAATGCGGACACAAAAGGACTAGCCACAGTCCCAAAAAGGGATCTTCCGGTCCGAGTCTTAGAAACGACCGGGAAAAACTGCCAATATGGCCAAAAATGGCTCCACACGTAGTACAATAGACAATGTCCGCAACTCAACGCACATAAATGACTACGCTCAAACAGACGCCAGGAACTGTTGCATGTTGTAAAAGTGATCCTTGCAGAGATATCTGCTCTCAAAAGAGCTCAGTAGCACTAGGTGTGCTCACACAAAAAAAACATCTATCAATGCATCTTTTCAGAGAGAAACTGATGTCGAAAGGACTGCCAAATTGCATGTGAAAGTGATGTTTCTAGAAACCTAGAGAATCTGTGTGTAAACCAACTCAAAAGCAACCTGCATGTCTGTGTCACTATGTGCCAATCTCCACCACCGGGCGGAAATGCGCTAGTCGAATATCCGCCAAAAGTGTCGTAGCCAAAAACCATGTCGTAGAGCGCGATTGGTGTGCTCGGTGCCAATGCCGGGTGTCACTCCTCTATGATAGAGACACCTCACCCGTACGCGTGGCAAGCACAATTGTTGATTGCAGGAAAATATTGTCCGCGTGAAATCGATGTCGGGTCGGATGTCAAAAATCCACCCGTAATGGAAGACATGTCAAGTGGAGGTCAAAACGCAAGAATTGGTGTCCAAACAACTCTAATTGCCTATGTCAATGTCGTCCCCCGTCGTCGGATAGGAGTAGCTAGCTGAATAGCCGTAGGGAAATTGCCATGAGTCGGTGTTGTGGCGCAAACACGGTGTTGAAATCAAGTGTTGGAACGGTGGAACGCCAAGGCGGTGACGAACCACCAATGTCAAGGTGCGTATGTCGGTGTCGAAACAACAAAAGCGATGTTGATGTTGAGAAATCCGATGTCGAAGCGAGTCAAACAACTGTTCGCTCTCTCTCTCTCTCTCACTCGCTCTCTCTCTCTCTCTCTCTCTCTCTCTCTCTCTCTCGAAAAATCTCTCACAAATCTCGCTCGCTCTCTCTCACTCTTTTGCAGCTTTGTTCAAGATGGTCGAAGGCTGCCCGACACTGTCGAAATTGCTCACACAATCCTCTTGATTGTGTGCTTTCTCCCTCTCTTAACTTGATGTGTGTGGGAAGCGAACCTTGCACACACTGTGTGTTGGCTTGAGTTTGAAAAAAAAAAAGAATGCACACTCATGAGATGCAGGTTCTGACGACGACATCGACGAAGATCTGACGAGCCAGAGGGGGGATGTGTGTAGCCATGTGTGTGTGTGTGTGTGTGTGGTCGATCTTGCTTGATGCCCAATGCGAATCCAACCGCTCACGAGCTCGTGCCCTCGTTGCCCCTGTGTCAAGCTTTCTACCACTTGTCGCGACTCTGTTCAAAATCTCAAAGCTTCGATTCGCCATGCCTCCTCACGGCATCCTTCAAGGATTCTCATTCCCTGCAGCTCACGGCAGCCCTGCTGCCCATGCTCAATTGAACTTTGACAGTGCTACTCGGTTCTGCTACTGCTCGATTGCATTCCCATGCCCAAGCCCGGTTTTTTATTCACTGCTTCAATTTCCTCTTTGAGAAGCAATTCCAAGCTCTCGATCAATTGCTCTATGTTCAAAAATTCCGACTGCTTGGTTGCACTCGATTTTGCTGCATCCAAGAGCTCCCAAGATCGACAAGGACAGCTACACGCACAGGGTCGGGAGGGGTGCTCCTGGGCTTTGATACCACTTGATGGAGCAGAGGTGGAGTGTGCAAGAGAGGGAAAGAGAGAATGGGAAGGGGATACAGACAATCTTGTGGGTGGAGCATGAGAGAGTAATAACTCTTTTCTCCTTATTTTCTTTATGAACAAATAATAGATGTAATGGGTGCTCAGACAATCTTGTGCGTGGAGCATGAGAGAGTAATAACTCTTTTCTCCTTATTTTCTTTATGAACAAATAATACATGTAATGGGTGCTCGGCCATGGCCACCGGCCACTTGGCCTAAAACCCAACAAAAAATGAAACAAAACCAAATGAGATGCGTATCTGGAGGTTGAACATAGTGTTCACTTACTTGTAGGCCAAGGGACCTGCCCAAATTTCTTGCATGCAAAGACTTAGGAACACTAATTGAAAATTAGTGAAATACAAGTAGTATTGCACATGTTACCTTGGGTGTTGCCTTTGCAATCCAAACCCTTGGTTAATATCGACATTGTCAAACCCCTTGGTTAAACTTTGCAAGAAAACTGCTTAACTAGCAATCGGCCCTTGGCTTGTGTCCGTGACCGCCCTTGGGTTTGCCCTTATTACTTTGGAAGTTGAAATTGTCCACTACCCCTTGACAGTTTGTGGAATTCTTTCCTTGAAAGCGCAAGTGTGAAGGTTCCAAGAACTGACCATTAACACTTAGTAAGTGATTTAGTAATCACGAGATGTGTCTTACCCCAAAATTGTACTCATATAAACTATAACGGAATTGGACTTGTAACATGGAAAGTAGCTGAAATAAAATAATTATAGTGGTTATTTTTTAATAGAATTCTTCAAGACCATAAAGAGAATACTTGATGATAGATAGCAACATATTCATTATACCTAATTAGCTTGGCATGAACAATACTTTGCAAGAGAGAGAATGAGAGAAGTTGACAACAGTTGAGGATCAGATTTACTTGGAGCCGGTCCCCCCTCCAAAAGGCTTTTGTATTATAGATTCTCCCATGATGAGAGACTTGGTAGAATACAAGCTTTGTGTTCCTTAAGACCTGATCGATGCAATGAAGATGGAAAGCTTCATGCATCAAAGTTATGCCCTTAATCAACTTATTGAAAGCATTAACTTGTCCCTGGCCTCAATCCCAAGACTTCAAACACCTTTAAAGGTGGAGAGAGCTAGCAGGGAATGAGGGTAGGGAAGAGGAAGAAGAAGTAACATACGAGAAAGAAGTACCTTCCTCACTATAAATTACTCTTGTAGCTTAGCTTAGCATAGTAATATACATGGTAGAGAAGACGAGCATGACATTGAAGCTTGGCTCTTGGTTGGATTTGCATTCCATAGCCAAGAGTCATTGGTCTAGACTCTCAACTTCTCAAGCTTGGAGAAGGAGATGGAGTTCTTTGCTTCACACCCTTAAAGTGTGTGTGTGTATGTGTGTGTGTGTGTATGAGAATAAGGATTCCCAAATCAGTCCCCCCTCTCATGCTTGGTCGGCCTCTCTCTCTCTCTCTCTCTCTCTCTCTCTCTCTCTCTATGTGTTGTATTATTTAATTATATCATTTGGACAAGTGTCCTCTTTTCCCTCTTTGAGAGAAAGAGCTTAATTATTTATTTAAATGCATCTAAATCTCATTGGACCCCTTTAAAGCCTATCCAATAGGATTCAAGCACATCATGAGGGCAAAATGGGGAGGATCTTGACATGTTTCTTTTATGCTTCTTGAGAGATCATGTTTGAATTGAACACTTCAAGCACCTTAGTCATTTAAGCATGACAATGTTTTATGCCTCTTGAGAGATCATGTTTGAATTGAACACTTCAAGCACCTTAGTCATTTAAGCATGACAAGCACCTCAAGCCTGGGCAAGGTTTCCACAAACACCTTAAGCACCTTAGTCAACAAGCACGACAAGTACCTCAAGCTTGGGAACCCTAGGTCATAACTTTTAACACTAGCCTTTGGAGGTCTTTAATGAAGCTAACCCTAAGGTCTTCTAAGCTCCATTATATGCACATGTCTATATTCTACCTCTTGTTCCCATTCATCTCCCCCATATTCAATGATCAGTTCAATATGAGAAAGTCTTTTTGGAATAGGTAGATATTAGATTTTATGACATTGCCTCTTTCTTGAAACCATAGTCGTCCTCCACTATGAGGTAGAAAAGATAAAATCTTAGTTATTAGTCTACGTTTCTTAGCAGGTAGAGGATCCCTTTTTACCCTTAACATCATTCCAGCATGAATGACTAGTCCATTTGGTACTTGGGAGACTTAGCTGCTGCAATTATACTTGGTGTTTGAGTGACATCGTCCATCACAAATATGATTCTGAGCCATGCATACTATTTAAATTTGTGCACAAAAGAGTATTAGTCTTATAAGACAAAAACATTGTTCATTTAAAAAGCATTTACATTTGCTTACTCTAGTGTAGCATTGTAACCATTGACAAGGTTCATACTATCCTTAAGCCGTGTTCCTTGCATCCATCTAGCATCTTCAAAATGATAGTTTTTAAATTTATAAGATACCGTCCGATAATCTTATCATGTCTTAGTACCTTGTCTTTGTGTCGAAGAATCGATTCGGGCTACAACACCTCTTCTTGATCTTCGATCTCTGATGGGTCCTCAATTATTGGTTCTTTGGTGGCTCGCGTGTGTAACGCTTGAGTAGGCTCACATGAAAAGCATTGTGAATGAGCCAATGGTTGGGCAACTTGAGTTGATAGGCCATCTCATTGATTGATTTTAAGATTTGGAAAGAACCATAGTATCTTTTTGCTAACTTAGCAAAATACTTTTGGTAACCTGTAGGATTTTTGCCCATAATTTGCCTCAATTGAGCCTTGGGAAACTTAAGTAAGACCCAATCATTTTCTTTGAATGTTAAGTTCCTTCTATGCTTGTTAGCAGCAGCTTTTTGCCTTTGTTGAG
This sequence comes from Adiantum capillus-veneris, assembly GCF_014529385.1. Classification (NCBI taxonomy): domain Eukaryota; kingdom Viridiplantae; phylum Streptophyta; class Polypodiopsida; order Polypodiales; family Pteridaceae; genus Adiantum; species Adiantum capillus-veneris. The sequence continues at coordinate 69,375,140 of NC_140960.1, read as the reverse complement.
AGATGGATATAATCTCCTTAATTTTTTGAAAAGATTCTTGTAGGTCACGGCTATACTCATCAGCAACGAATATCTTCCCATGTACTTTAAGTAGCAAGGGACTTTTAGGTCTTCCCTCTATGATCTCAAAAGGTGCCTTATCCATAGTAGTATGGACAATATTATTGTATGCATACTCTAAAAGGGTAAATACTTCTCCCATTGTGAGCGTTAATCTACTTCTATAACATATATCTTTAGTAGATCGAGAATTGTAAGATTGGCTATCTCACTTTGGCCATCCGTTTCTGGGTGATAGGCCGAAGAGAAATTCAATCTTGTACCTAGGTTTTCAAAGAGACCTTTCCAAAAATTATTGGTCATTCTAGGATCTCTATCTGACACGATGGATGTTGGCAATCCATGGTGTTTGAAAATCTCAAATATGAAGAGAGTTTCCATTTGGTGTGCCTTAATAGTCTTTTTGACAGGAACAAAGTGTGCTTGCTTGCTAAACCTATCGACTATTTTCCATATTCTCGTATTCCCATGGATAGACTTAGGTAATCCAAAGATAAAATCCATGGATATACTCTCCCATGGTGAAGTTTGATTTTATAGTATTGAATCTCTTGAAGGAAAAGTTCACTCTTCTTTGGATGAATGAAAAGTTTATTCTCCCTCAAAGCTTGAAAATTTACCTGGAGGTGTTGCTTATGCTCCTCAATGGATTTGGAGTAGATGATGATATCATCAAAGAACACTCCAATAAACATACGGTAGGGTCCAAATATTTTCTTCATCAAGCGGTTGAACGTGGCTGGAGCATTTGTCAATCCAAAATGCATGACAAGATATTTATAAAGACCAAACATTATGCAAAATGCTATCTTTATGATATCTTCATTCACTATCCTTATTTGATGGTAGCTACTTTTGAGGTCAATTTGGTTGAAGTAGGTCAAGCCTTGTAGCTTATCAAACAAATCTTCTACTCGTGGTACAGGAAATTTATTTTTGATAGTGATACGGTTTAGTGCTCTCGATAGTCCACAAACATGCGGTATGTCCATCTTTCTTTTGCACTAAAAGGACTTGAGAACAAAAAGGAGAGAAGCTAGGCCTCACCATCTCTTTGTCTACCAGTTCATGCACTTGCCTCATAATCTCCTCTTGTTGAGCTTGAGAAACTCTATAAGGAGGCTTGTTAAGCGGTGAGCTTCCTGGTAGGAGCTCAATTTGATGGTCATCATCCCCTCGTTTTGGAGGTAAGTCCATAGGGCTATCGTTGATAAAAACATCTTGGAATCCATTCAGAAAAGTAGACAAGTCTAACTCTTCTTGATTCCTACCATTTTCATTTGATTAAACATTAGCATCAATAGTGGATTCTTTGACAAAATTCATGTACACAAAAACTGAGCTTTTCATTGACTTATTAAAAGCAGGTGAATTTACAAGTTATATAGTACGATTGAACTCACTAGCACATATATACATGATCTTTTCCTTGTAGGTGAAGTAGATTCTCCTCTCAGGGAACTTCATGTTGGTAGCCATGCGGTTTAGTCTCCTAGAGGAGAAATCCTCATTTCTCTCAAACACTATCATCATACAACCCATTTGGCTACCTATTAAGGCCAATGCACAACAATCACCCCCATATTGAACGACAACATTATTCTCATTGGTGTATTGTGAAAAGCAACTGCCAAAGGAGGCAATATTAATGCCCGCGTTTCATACCACCTACACAATAAATTTTTGTCAAAGGATTTAGTAACAAGACACAAAAAAAACTATACTTGGAGCCAAACGAGAGACGGATTGTACCTCGCATTGGTGTCCCATCCTCCTCCTATGTGCAATCATCCGTCTCCAAAGGCAACATCAAATTGTTGGATGAAGGCCAATACTTTGTCGGTGGCACCAAAGGTGCCGTCATAGGTGAGAAAAGAGATACTCTTTCCTCCCTCTTTGAATTTCTTGAGCTTTTGGGACCTTTGCCATGCAGGGTAAGTTTTGCAATGTCCTCTCCTCTTGTATTCTATAGGAGAATAGTTGTTGATTTTGTCGGAAGAGGAGGAAGGTGAAGAAGAAGGAGAAGAGGGTGACCTCTCTTTGCCTTTTTCTTCCTTTGTTTCCTCTCTTCCCTTTTGGAGTAACAAGGAGAAGGACTATGGGTTAACCGTTTCCTCTTGGGAGGAGTTGGCAATCCTCTAGACCGCCGTCTTCGTGGAGCCACATCTTCATAAGAACTTAGGGATTCGCTTCTTTCTCGTTCTTTGAATTCCTCCTCTCTTATGGGAGAGAGTCTTATTTTGGGAGCCTCATCAAGAGACCTCTTAAGCTCTCTCTCCTCTTGGAGAGGAAGGGAAATCCCATAAGCACGAAGTTGTTGCGCGTTACCATATACATGTGGTAGTGATGTGTGTGAACACATTTAGGACCGCCGGGGCATTTTTTCCCTCTCTAGGAGGTTTTTTCCCCCGTGCATTGTATATATGCCCATAATACTAGGGCTATCTATCTTTTCATTGCACACTAAGTAAACCACTCTCTCTTGTGTGCCTTGAGATTCTTTCGTCTTCTCCAAGCTGTGTGTGTTTTCCTCCAACCCTAATTCCAACAATTGGTATCAGAGTAGGTTGCGTCCTCTCGGGCTTAGTCGCCAGTAGCTCCAACACACGCCCGCTCACTTTCCTCGATTTTAGTGAACTTTGGCGAGTGTTCGCAGGTCGACAAAAATTTTGGAAAGCTCGTAGAGCGTAGTCTGCTTAGATCAGGTGCAACATTAGGGCATTTTTCACATCAGGTGCAACATTTACCATGGCTGACAACAACACAGATGTGTTCAAGACGTTTGTTGCTGAGGATAGATTTGATGGGGACAATTACCCTATGTGGGCTTACATGGTGCAACATGTTCTTGTGTCAAAGGGCATCTAGATATTGTGCAAGGAATTGATGCACGTCTTGGTTCTGAGGGCGTAGGCAATGTTGAGGACGTGGTAGGTCTTGCTGCAAAGATTACTGCTGTTAGAGTTGTTTTGCCTACGACAGAATAAGCTCGTTGGGATGTAAAGGATGTGCAGGTTTTGTGAAGCGCACCATTACTCCTCACATTCATTCAGCGAAATTTGCAAAACAGGCTTGGGATATTCTGGCTGGTCTTTATGCAAACCGCAATGAGGCAAAAATTTCATTACTGCGTAAAGGGCAGGAGTCAAAGATCATGCATGAGGAAGATGATATGGACACTTTCCTTGATGGTGTCAAGGATATCAAAATGAGCAAATTATTTTTGCAGGTGAAGTCATTTCAGTCATTCCCTTGTGCAGACTGTTCTTGATGCCTTGCTAGACTCTTACCAGACTTTTGTAAGAACTTGGAGACTCATGACCCAAGGAAATCCTGAAGTTGTCAAGTTTGATGCATTGTGCACATTGCTGTTGCAAGAGTCACTTTCCAGAAAAACAAGACTAGCCAACGTGCAGTTGAACAGGAGGCTTTTATTGTTGCTCAAATAAAGGGTGGTAATAGCAATGCAACCACTTCTTATGGTTCTTCTGTGAGTGGAAAATCACCTATTCCTAATGCTTCTGCTGGCAGAAAATTCGTTTGGAAATTTTGGTGATAAGGGCAAAAAGAAGATACGTTCCCATTATTGTAAATCTAATGATCACTTGATCAAGCAGTGTCCTAAGTGGAAGGCCAAAGAGGCTAAGAACAAAGAGGGTGGTTCCACTGCAAATGCTGGTTCCACTACAAAAGCAGCTATTGTTGAGTCTTCTGTGAAAGGAGACTGATGATGCTGATGTTGATGCAGAATGGGCTATAATCCTATTGTCCATGATGCATGCATGCCAATTGCTGCATATTCACATGTGTGGTATTTTGACAGTGGTGCTACAAAGCACATTACCTCACATCGTGATTTGTTCACCTCTCTTGAGTCTGTCCCTCATTGCAATTCATTTACTTGTATCAACGATGCCTCTTTTCCGGTTCAGGGAGTTGAAAATATTATGTTTACTGTTGCAAATTGCAGTTCTTTCACACTTGTTGATGCACTTTATGTACCTGGGATCAAGAAGAATCTTTTGTCTGTATCTGCACTTGCTAGACTTGGTGTTGTAGTCAAGTTTGTGGATGACAGATGTACAGTACATGATCTCATTTTTGGTGATGAATTCGTTGCATCTGGCCTTTTGTGCCGTGGGATGTATAAGCCCACTTTGTATGACAAGTGTGGGCAAAATTTTGAAAATGCAGTTGTGGATTCAAAGGCTATTTCAGACGCAAAACTTTGGCATGCATGTTTTGTTCATCTGAATTTTGCTAGTTTGCTGCGTTTGCAAAAATTGATATGGTTTCTTCTTTGCCTCCTCTTGAAGCACCTGTCAAACACGTTTGTGAAGGCTATATTTTGGGTAAGATGCACCATTCTAAGTTTCCAAAGGATGGTTCAGTTAGGGCCACATACAGGTTGCAGCTTGTGCATAGTGATGTTTGTGGGCCCATGCAAACTATATCCTTAGGAAATTACCTTTACTTCGTGACTTTCATTGATGATTACTCAAGGCATGCATGGGTATTTCCGCTTAAAGCGAAGTCTTAAGTATTTATGTGCTTCAAACAATTTCTGGCTATGGCTGAAAATGTCTCGAAATGTACTATGTGCACCCTCCATTCTGATCAAGGGGGGGAGTATATGTCTCATGAATTTAGTGCATTTCTGGCTAATCGTGGGATGAAACACCAATGTACAGTGCCTTATACACCTTAGCAAAATGGTGTTGCTGAGAGGAAAAAAATGTCACTTATAGAAATGGCACGATGTATGGTCAAAATTCAAGCTTTGTCGCATTCCTTTTGGCTTGAGACCATCATGTGTGCCACTTATGTACTAAACTGGTTTCCTACGAAAGCTTTGCAAACTATTACTCCATATGAAGCATGGCATGGTAGAAAGCCTTCTATTGAACACATGCGTGTTTTTGGTTGTTTGGCATATGCTTTGGTGCCACAAACACAGCGCATAAAATTGGATGATAAGGCTGTCAAATGTATTTTTGTTGGTTATAGTGCTGAAAGCAAAGGTTACAGGTTGTATCATACACAAACAAAGCGTATTCTAGTTTCACGGAATGTTGTGTTTGTGGAAGATCCTGTGCAACCCTTGCTGACATGTACTAGAGACAATAATGTAAGCTCACACAACATTTATGACACTTTGTTGCCTCTTTTTAGTGGTGGAAGTACGAATGTAAATTCCAATGAGGCAAATGTACAGCCTATGGGGGTGGTTTTTGAAAATGTTACAGATCAGCCTAGTACTGATGTAGATGTATATGATGTACTTAATGAGGAAAGGGCTGAAAATGAGCAGGCTAGAGGTATGCCAAAATGGTTGGTGCATACATTGCGTGACAATAAATTGGATGCATGTTTGTCTAGTCGCACTTCTTCAGGCTCTCGCCATGCATCTTATGCATCAGATTGTTATGATTTGGCCGTGTCTAGTTTACATGATGTTGAGGAACCTATGTCTTTTGATGAAGCACAAAATTCAAACAATTGGATGGCTGCCATGCAATCAAACTATGATACACTTATAGAAAATGACACATGGAATTTATGTGATTTCCCTCCTGGCAAAAAGGCCATTGGTACAAAGTGGGTTTACAAGTTGAAATGCAATCCGGATGGTGAGCCTTTGATTGCAAAGGGTTATGCACAACAAAAAGGCATAGATTATGAAGAGACTTTTGCTCCCACTTGACTATGACTACTGTGCATTTTCTATGTGCATTGGCAGATCATTTTGGTTGGGATGTACATCAATAAGAAATTATTACTGCTTTCTTGAATGGTGACATATTTGAGGAAGTTTATGTAGCACAGCCTCGCGGTTTTGTCAAGAAAGGACAAGAGGATACGGTGTGCAAATGTAACAAAGCTTTGTATGGGTTGAAGCAATCTCCTTGTGCTTGGTATGAGAAGGCTGACACACATTTGGTCAAACGAGGCTTTTGTAACAGTCCAATAGAAAGCACATTGTATGTAAAGCGTGAGGGTGACGTACTTCTCATTGTGGTTCTGTGTGTGGATGATTTGCTGATCAATGGACCAAATGAGAGACATATTGATGAATTTAAGGCTGATTTGAATGCTACTTTCAAGATGAAAGATTTGGGGTTGTTGCATAATTACTTGGGTATAAAGTATAAGCAATGTGATGGTGGTATTGCCTTGTGTTGAAAAAGTTACATAGTGACATTACTATGTAAGTTTGGACTTGAGGATTGCAAACCTAGTGCCGCTCCCATCGAAACAGGTTTGAAATTGAGTCTTCATGATGCTGGTGAACCTGCAGATGCCACTCTTTACCAAACTGTTGTTGGATGCCTCATATATGTATGCAACACGAGGCTGGATACACAGTTTTCAGTCTCACAGGTCATTAGATTTATGCATAGCCCAGGGTCTAAGCATTGGCAGGCTTTCAAGAGGATTTTCCGCTACTTGAGTGGCACTTTACATCTTGGCTTGTTTTATCCCAAGGGGGGATCATTGCTACTAGACTTACATGCTTTTCCGGACTCAGATTGGGCTAGTTGTTTTGACATGTGAGTGTCCACAAGTGTTTTTTGTTTCATGCTTGGCAGTTCACGTATATCATGGTTGAGCAAGAAGCAACCTACTGTGGCCACTTCTAGTTGTGAGGTTAAGTACAATGAAGTCTTCACAACTACGGTTGATTGTGAATGGCTTAGACGCCTTATGGATGATTTGGGTGTTGGACAGGACACTGCCAACACTACATACACTGATAGTCAGAGCGCATTGGCAGTTGCGAGGAACCCAGTTGTTCATGCTCGCACAAAGCACATTGAGGTGCATTACCACTATGTCAGGGAGAGGCTCTCAGCAGGAGAGATCATCTTGGCTTATGTGCCAACGCAAGACAACCTTGCAGACCTTTTCACAAAGGCATTGTCTCGTGAGAAGTTCGATGCTTTGTAAAGCTTTGGGCTTACTCCCCTTTGTGGACTGATCATGTCCTCAAGGAATGGCACTTCCCTTTACTCATGTGCCAACTCTCATTCACCGCATCACTCCAAGGGGGATTTGTTACCATATACATGTGGTAGTGATGTGTGTGAACACACTTAGGACCGGCGAGGCATTTTTTCCTCACTCGGAGGTTTTTTCCCGGTGCATTGTATATATGCTCATAATACTAGGGCTATCTATCTTTCCATTGCACACTAAGTAAAACACTCTCTATTGTGTGCCTTGATCTTCCATCGTCTTCTCCAAACTGTGTGTGTTTTCCTGCAACCCTACTTCCAATATTGAGTGACTTGGGCTTGCAAAGCAGGGTTGCCCATAGCTTTTGTTGCAACCTAGTAACAAGGTAGTTAACAAACATGGGGGCATCATCATTAGCACCTTCATGTGCAAAATCAAAGTTATTAATGTTCATTCTACTCTCTTGGTTATTGTTAGCCATGCTAATTAAACTTATGTATAGATTACTTTGTGCTTTGGTACCCTCAAAAACCTTAGTCGCTACTCTTCTTTACCTTTGAAAATTAGTTCTCAAGCAGCCACACCCGTGGTTTAGAGTTCGTTGATTGCAAAGACTAGTGGAGAGGGTCTAACATTGCTAGGTTGATTATGGTTCATGTTGAGCTTGCTCATAGCTCAATAATGGTTAAGCCAAAGGCAAGCCCCGAGCGACTCCATTATTAAGACTATAGTTCCCAATGGTGTACCTCGAACTAAGTCCTTCTCAACCAAGATAATAGATCCCTATCCGACTTACCCTATTTCAATGAACAGGTCCAACCTTTCATGAACAACTAAAGGACCTCTCTTCTTAAGTAAGAAAAGAGAAACCAATAGCTCTGATACCAATGTAATGGAAATGGCCTAAGAACTTTGGGAATAGCGGAATAAGGAGAATTAAAGTGAGAATTTTTATAAGACTACTTTGATAACATAGAGGGTGAACTTAATTAGTGGTAGCAACATAGCCATTATTCCACTATTCCCAAAGTTCTTAGGCCATTTCCATTACATAGACACTCTTAGTGCTATAGATAAAATAGGAGATCCACTGAAGTTGGAATCGTATTCACAACTGAATCTTTTCCAGACTCAAAAATCCATAATCTTGGGTTTTTGTGAGCAGCCGTGCTGTCTGAAACGTTGGCTTCATCTATATACCTTGGTAGAGATAAGCCCTTACGAGTTTAAGGTGTTCAAAGAATCAACTTGATCATCACACTACTCTAATGGCAATACTCTTGCTTGTGCATTAGAATCGATGGGTACTCAACTAAATATAATTTGTTTGATCTTGAAAGAAACCATTGATGGATTACAAACACATGGCTCTTAGCCATTCCAAAATAGGTGGAAATAGATGGCTCTTAGCGCTTCTTATTACCGTTTTGACATAGAAAGATTTTAGTAAAATCTTGCCTAGTTTCACCTTTCCCCCAGAGAATTTGGGGAGAGAGAGAGAGAGAGAGAGAGAGAGAGAGAGAGAGAGAGAATGTTGGGTTGAGAAAAAATCCTTATTCTAATGTGTCGTATGTCCCTTGCATATGCTCCAGTGTAGACCATGTCTGTTTCATAGCTTATCCTATAAACGTACAACAATGTTCGTGTACAACGCTCTTGTAGAGAGAGATACCATAATTCACAGTTGGACCCAACTATCGTATATGTGGTCATGACTGTACCAAAGTGACTTAGGTATGGCACTTTTCCTGTGAATAAACATAAATAAAAATTGTTTTAAGATATCAATAACTTACCTCGTCCTTGATAGAGTAGCTAATGTGATAGTAGAAGCGTATACAATGATGAGGTGGCATATGTCCATCGTACTAATACGCCATGCATACATATCAAAAAATAGAATAATAAGCCCTTGGCTTCAATGAAACTCTCAACCATGTGAGCCCTTGGTATACGTGCCTTGCAAGATTCCACTAGCATGGATACATCACAGTGCGTCGTTACGTAAACTGTGAGCTTATATCCATGTGGTGCCAAAGATGTGTACATTATTGTGGATCTGAACTCAATCGATAGTACCTTTGCACATAAAAGAAGCCTTGCTTCACATAAATTCTAGCAAAGCACTTTGCGTTGCATCGTAAAGAAATCTTTTTGAAATGGAAGGTAAATTGCAGACAAAACAAGTAGAACTTGAAATTTACTAACCTTGTTGCCTACTTGTGGCCAGGTTTCTGGTAATTCGCTTAAATCCGGTTCATAGCCATGTATACTGCTTGAGTGAGTTAGCTTATGTATCATATACACCCTCGTGGGATGTAAAAACCTGCAAACATCTTAGCAAGTTCCCCCAAGTTCGTATGCTAATAGCATATTCCAAACTTTGGAAACCGTTATGCCAAATGCTGAAAGGAAAGCCTTGCTTCGCATAAGTACTCATGGAGGTTTGGTTCTCATAGCTAACAGATACTCTTGCCAATTTACAATGGCATAGCAAAAGAAAGTCGATCTTGTCGAGCAGTCACAAATAATTGACCTTGTCGAATTGTGCAATGGATTGAAAAACAGAAAATACTTGCAAGAGATGTACCTCGTACTTGCTTTGCTTGATTACGGTTGTCCTTGACCATACAGATTTGTCTCGATTGATGGAACCTATGGAAAACTTTTCTTAGGAACTATGTCCTAGCAAAAATACAAATTGAGAGAAACCCCTGTCACCTTCGCAAGCTGTAACAAGTGGTCGGCCATGCTGAGCACCTTTTATAAAGCCTAGCAACAAGCCATTTTGATCTCCTTGAGAAGTTAAAGCGTTGCTGTTTGGCCTTGCCTTTGCAGCAAAACTTAACCTCTGATGAGCATGCTCAATTGAGGTATTGAGGAGAAGCCATGCTTCTGATCAAGACTGTTGTGTACTCAAGCCGTGCTTGACTGTGGTCGTCAAACCACCCTTTGGCCTTTGCGAACAATGTTTTTAACAAGATTTGATGCTTATAATAAATGTCACAAGCTGTGCATGTGTGCTTTGAGTGCGTAGAGTGCACACATTTCCGTTGCATGCCATCTTATCAATGAAAAATTGACTGCGTACCTTATGAACTCCTTATGTTGACTTCCCCTACCGTTGGAAGAACACGTCATACTTGTACAACTTTGATTGCGACACTTGGATCCACTTTGCCTAGCACCTGCCACATGTAGTTTTCCTTGCCGAATTCATAAGGAAATGGCCTTGGGCCACCTTGTGGCCTTTGCATGCACCTTGCCCTTGAAGGTCATAGAAGAAATTCATAGAAATTGTGCCAAATGCCTCGCATTCCGCTATGGAAAAGGCCTTAGTAAATTGATTGCCCTGCCGTGTTGGCGACCTTGCTCCCCCAAAAACTGGGAATTCCCTACAGGATTTGTGTTTGGGAATTTACGACCTTGCTTCCCGCTTATCTTCTTGGATTTGCTGTCGTATCTCTTGCATGATCGTGCGGGATTTGGCTATTAGCAAGGGAGGGTGCCCAACTTAGGGCACTCCTTATGTTCACTAATATGAACAAAAGAAAAAAGCGACGGCGGCTTGGCTTTCAGTAGCACAGAGATGGAAGATGCACTCGCAGGAGGTGCTCTGTTGCCTGCAAGACATTGACGAAGAGATGAAACATGCTAAACTCGGCGTGGCGCTCCTCTTTGGAGCTATCCTAACCCGAATCTATGCAGGCCGCACTGTGGCTCGTTTATGCTAGGGTCGTCTCTCGTAGCCGATTTTGAGTTCCCAACTCTGTGCAAGTGGTCATTCCCGCGGTCCTCCGCCTTCGGCCACCAACTTCAAAACTCCGCCCTTGGAGACCGTGCCCACGTTTCTTCCTTCACGGCCCTTCCATCTCCTGCTTAGGGCGCGTGCCCATGACCTTCAGCTCCTCCCTTGCAAGAGGGCTTGTCCACAACCCGAGAGAGAGAGAGAGAGAGAGAGAGAGAGAGAGAGAGAGAGAGAGAGAGAGAGAGAGAGATGCAACAAGCCATGCAAGGCCATCTTCCCCCCCCTCCATAGCTCTCCCCCCTGAGCTCTGATACCGATGTAAGACTAGGAGACTGAGATGCCGGATCCACCGCCCTACCACCCTATATATAGGCCGGCTTTAGCCCTAGCCATAATTTGGATCCCCGGTCCACACTGGTCCAATCCGAGCCCCTGGCTCAGGTCCCCGACCCCCTAGGTCGAGCCTTGCTCCTTAGGATCCTTGTCCTAACGGTGGGCGTGATTAGCTTGCACGTGGGTAAGACAGGATCCTCTGGAGTTGCTCGGCCTCCTAGTGGAAATCACTGGAGCTGAGGTTCCCAACTTCCAAGTTCTAGGAGCTAAGAATTTCGAGGCGAGCGTGCATGTGTGCGTGTGTGGGGTGGGGGATTGCAGTCAGGCTAGCAGCCCCCCCCCCCCCCCCCCCCCCCCCCCCCCTCCTCTCTCGCTCTCTCATGTGATGCCGGGATGCAAGGTTCACTCCTCGGAGAAAGGAAGTGATGACACGTGGTCGGGGACGGGCCCGAATCCCCCCCTCCTTCAAAGTAGTTGAACTGCTTGAGATTTTTTGTGAGTTAATACAAAACTCAGCCCACAAGTTGTCAGCTATTGCCAGAAAGAAAAGGAAAAAAAAAACATTAAGTGACATCTAAAGTGAGAGGGAGTGTGCGTAAGATGCAGTCATGTGCTCGGAGCCTCAAACCCTTTTCGATGCTTGACCTTTGGGCATGAAAGTGAACCATCAAAGAAAACCCTACTCATGCACAACGTAGTTCATTAAAAAAAAATTGCCACGAAAACGAAATCAAATGATGTAAGGAATCTAATGCCATGTCAACTATTGTTTCTTTTGGGTTTACATAAGGCCTTACTAGAAAGACTCCTAGAACTCTTGGGAGCAATTGTGTACCATCATCTTCTTGTGTAGCCATTGTGAGAATTTGTGACTACTCACCTTGTTTTCTTTGGGAGAGGGGGGGGTTGCTAGAAGACTTGCTACGTATTGTGAGGTTCATCTAATATAGGTCTTCTATGAGCTAGGTAGGTCATTGTTGAAGCTCAAGCCTTAGCTACCACACACATGAAGGGACGCCAAAAAGCAAAACCAAAGCATTTCAATGGTAGGGAATCACAACAAGTGCAAGTAAAAATAGTATGTGGGGCTATGCAGTGGAGTGTGCTATGGTGGTGCAATAGGTGCAAAATTGTGTCAAAAGGGACGAGGTGGCCTTGACTATGGGAGAAGATCAGGATGATGTGGTATGAGGATAGTTTCTCTCTTCCTTGGCGGAGCATGATGCATCGGTAGAACAAGTGGTTGAAGAGCATACAATTGAAGCTGACAACAAGCAATTGGTGCTGGTAGATCTTGAAGGGCCAATTGTTGAAGAAGAGTTTGATGATGCTAGCATTGAGCACATTGCTGGTAAAGAGGAAAGCATGGAGCCAAAGGTGGTGGAGCTTCCAGTACCGCAGGTATTCCCTCTGTGGTGGATGGAGAAGAATCCACGACGGTGGCTTTGCTTTCCAAAGAGGTGTGTGAATCTTGGTTGAAGGATGTGCTCGGAGCGGTGGAGATGTGCCAGGGGAGGTAGCTTATATGGATGGTTGGCTATATGCATTGGTGCAGTATTGTGGGATGTTGTTGCAGGTAGATGGACGAGATCAAAGCTAGGTGTTTGACCCGGGTGGAGGCCATCCAGTAAAGCAGGGGGTTGGGCAACCTGCTTGAGCAAAAGTGACAGGTAGCATTTGCATGCAAAAGTGTTACAAGGAGCTCTCTCTCTCTCTCTCTCTCTCTCTCTCTCTCTCACACACACACACACACACACACACACACACACACACACACAAGCATGTACACAGATGTGTGGTAGATTGGTTAACCCATCTCCTTTTGAGAAACAAGTTTTGAGCTCAAGACAACTTGTTCATTTCATGTGCAAAACGTTTACGTTTCATAGCTTACTAAGAGGGCTCCTCCAAAGACTCGTTATGGGGCCTTGGACCTAATTGGAGGGACCCCAATAACCATGTGTGGGTGCCGATCTTGGTAGTCAGCATGCGATGCTCATCGTTGGACATTGAATATCGTCAACCTCATGTAGTTTGCATGACATGCAGGAAGCATTTGCACTGCTCGTACTCACCATGTCGTATACACTATCGTTCAACTTCAAACGGCAACCCTCTCTCTCTCTCTGTCTGTCAATTGACCAACTTTGTTTTTGCCTACTAGTTCGTCGCTCTCTCCCTCTAAAATGTAGGGGATAGTTGAGGCATTCCTCGATGAAAAAGTATTGATAACCGGTTTTCCTTCCAATGCAAAAATCGACAGTGTACATGGCACCCATATTGCATTTGAAGGGCCCTCCTATTGCGCCTTTAAGGGGCTTATGGAGGAGTCCTCTAAGCCTTTAATTTGCAGGTACTCTTAAAGCCCCTCATCTTTACCGCTAGGTCAACTCCCCTTGAAAGGGTGTGCACATGAGACAACAATTATGGGTAAAAGCTTCAGTCTGCTTTTCAAGCAGGTTGCTACCAGCCTCATCTTCCGCACACAGTGTTTGCGAAAGCAAAAAAATTGCTCACACACTAGTGAGAAAGTGAGAGAAAGTAGGGACGCTAGGGACGATGCAGTGGAAGAAACCTGCATAGGGGCCAAGAAATCGTTCGCTGGCAGCTGAGGAGGTCTTCCTCCGGGTCCGCCAATTTTCTTCCGAACCACCCCCGGAAAGAGTTGTTGGCCTCTCTCAGCCTCTCTGTCTTTTTCGTTCTTCCTCCTACAACATCGTTTAGACGAGGAGACGGCAAACCTGCTTTTCTTCCACCGGCCTCGTGTGAACCAGCCTAACCTTGCTTAAGTTCTTATTGCTCAAGCGTGCAAAAAGCTTTATTCTAGGTCTCATTGCTCTATGAGCAAGAATGTGCAAAAAGCCAAGTTTTCATAGCCAATCCAGATTGTCAAGGTGTTGAATACTAATTTCAGGCCACAAAAAAAAGTATTAAATAAGGTGTTACAGGCAGCTTGTGCACTACTAATTATAGCAAGAAGCGGGCCAATCATCTTTCTCGTTTGAAAAAATGAACGAATCATAGCTTTCTGATTGGAAAAAATTTGGCAAATGAATTTTTAATGCTTCTGCTTTTGAATCTTGATTTCCTATGCAAATATTAGATTTTGATCCCTCCAAAGGAATCTTTCCGGGGCGACTTTCTTCATTCTCTGTAACTTCATAGATTCACCATCGCTACCATACACTCCCGCTGTACACTCACCTGGGCTCTTATTTTCGCCATTGAAGCTTGCCGTGTAGCAGAGAGCTGGGGTGGGCGATCCATTACAAGGCTTCACCCAAATAGCAGATTTCCTCATTTTCCAGCTCCTGGCTTTCTCACGCACTTGCTGCATAAATTGAAAACCGCAGAGTAAAGCTTTTGCTACACCTCATTCGAGGTTAGCTCTTGCTTTCTGATGGCTATGGCGGCATCTAGCCCTGGTTGTCCTTATGCAGAATAGTTCCAGCACTGTTGGGATTGACAGAAGACCTTGAAGTGTAATTTCTGTGCTTTGGATTTGATGGGCTTGCTATCTCAACAGCAGCAAGCTCTTTCTGATGGAAACCCAAACCCTAATCTGGTTCCTAGAGTCCTAGATGACAACCTCCTCTCTGAGCTTATGGATCTTGACGTGCTGGTAGCAGAGCCAATGGCGCAGGAACAATGGAATAACGCAGGTGGCTTGGATTTGGGTGCCCCATATGTGATGACCTTTTCTCCATCTTCATCTTCGTCTGGGCTGCCTTTCTTTGCTTACCAGAGCCCTCCGTTCGCGTCTTCAAGTCCACCTTTTTACATTGAATCCCCACGTGTGAGCGTGGGTGGGTCTTCAAGCTCTTCCTTTCAAACGGACTCATTTTGCCAGCCCTCAGTACCTCGGCTGCTGCCATTGCAGTTTGATGATACACTCCAGCGGTTTCCCTCATTCCTGGGAGGCTTGCAAAGCTCATTGTCATCGCCAGCGTTGACAGAGCATCAAACCTCCATGGCCCTGCCAGTGAAGCCCGTTCCTATCATCCCTGCAAAATTCTCAGAAACAAGTGGACACAAGGGGCAATGGCATCCAGAGCAGCAGCATAGGCTAGGTCATGGTAAAGCTAAGGTTGTTAGTGGTCCTGGTGTCAGTAATGCTGACTCTATGCGCCAAGGTCAGATTGCCACCACGAGT
The DNA here is from genome assembly GCF_014529385.1 of Adiantum capillus-veneris. Taxonomy (NCBI): domain Eukaryota; kingdom Viridiplantae; phylum Streptophyta; class Polypodiopsida; order Polypodiales; family Pteridaceae; genus Adiantum; species Adiantum capillus-veneris. The sequence goes on along the minus strand of NC_140960.1, from coordinate 69,359,889 downwards.
GCAGATCCTATTCAAAATTCAAGATCTGCACTGAAGAGCCCGTATGTGGACTATTATCTGCCACAAAATAGCGCCCGCTCCTTTAAGGAGCGCATCAACTGTGTACTAAGCAACTACCTGCATCTGTGTCACAGCGATGTTTTGGTGCAAGTGTGGGTGCCACAGACAGTCGACAAGCGGGTGTTTCTCACAACGCACAGCCAGCCTTTTCTAATACAGCAGTCCCTCAATGACGGCCTTACTTCTTACAGAAATGTTTCTACTCAATATACCTTTTCAATTGACCAGGGCAGTTCAGGGTCCTCCCTCGGGCTTCCAGGCCGGGTTTTCTTGAAGAAGCTTCCTGAGTGGACTCCTAATGTGCAGTTCTACAAGCAGAGTGAGTACCTGCGCATCGGTGATGCAAAACGCTGCAACGTGCGTGGATCTCTTGCCTTACCAGTTCTTGAAAAGTCTTCCGGAAACTGCCTGGCTGTCATAGAGCTTGTCATGCCAATGGAGAAGGTGGAATATAAAACAGAAATTGAAAGCATCTGTAAGGCTTTGCAGGTATTGTGTTTTTATACCCGGAGTGGATGTGTGCACACGCATGTAGGCTTCGCACATGGTCGAACACAGAGAGTTTTTATTGTTGTTTCCTCCTGTTTATGGGGTGGTGCTGTCTGGTGGTCCGGAGGTTTGGGTTTGCCTGTCCTCTTGGGATGTGTGTTGATTTTATCCTCCTCCCCTTTCACCCTCTCGTCCTCTTGTCTGTCTTTATGTAATAGTAGTGGCCTGTTTCCCATACCCCTGTTTATTTATTGCTGTCAGTGATGATATGGTGTAGGGTAAGGACTGCTACAGTCCTTCCCCTGAAATCAGGGTGGCTCCTTGATGGCGACCGGCGGATGCTGGGAGCCATGGGAGAGCCCTGGTTTCTGGGAAAGGACTGCTTCAGTCCGTTCTATGTCATCTGTGCTACACAGGCGACATGGCACAGATGACATAGAGGAATTTTGGTTCTGTGTGCTCGGTTAGACAGCAGGCTGTTGGGCAATTTCATTACACATACTGAGCTGTCAATCATCAAGCGGCTGCAGCTACAGATTGCAGGATTTAATTGCATGCAGATGTGTGGTTGAAAGGCATTGCCCTGCAACCCTGGATTGTGATGGATGAAACCGGCCTGTTCAATCCAAAAAGGGCGGTAGACTTTACTTCAAACCTTGATTTAGCTTTCACCCATTATTAGTCGTCTATTATACCTGCGCTACAGTGACACAAGAGAGGGGAATGGGATACAGATGCTAGAATGCACCTGTATGAGAAGACCGACACCAGATTGGCCCCTAACTTAGGCGCCCCTTTCGGTATTTCTTTATTCTTTAAAAGAGGGAATAAACGCTGTGGTTCTTTCCAAGCTGCCCCGCACAACCTTGGCTGAATTTTGACTGTTCTGGCCTGATTTCGGCAGCATAACTGTACTAGAACCCTTCACGGTCAGTATTCCCACGCATTAAATGATTTTCCCGACGCATACGGACACTTTGCAAAACCTGGTGAGAATCTGCAGCACGCTGAATTCTCTGTTTTCAGCCCTGAAAATGCGCCAGATCGCCTGTACAGCGGTCCCCTTGCGTCCCCGAACCTCCTGGGGGTATTAGGGTCCGTTTAGGGCCAAAATCCTAAACCTGCAAAAATACACAGCAGGCTGTAATTTACTGTTTCGGGCTCCGTTTCGCGTGCCGATCGCATCCGTAGCAAGTCCTCGAGCTCCCGCACCTGTAGGGCTACTTGCCCTTTGAATCGGACGAGATTTTTGGCGTGAAACCTCTTTGAATTCACCTGTACCTGCGGGGGGATTAGCCGCTAGCTAATCCAGTACCTGTACAAGAGGCTCTTGTCTCGGCAATCGCGCATGAACCCACACAATTGTACATTGGTCAAATGAAGAGCCCACTAGTGGGGCATAACATACTGCCAAAGGGGAGAGAGAGGGTAGTGCGTAGCGTGCAGGGCATCACTCTTGGCACCGCACTGTGCATAAGAGGGAAAGCAAGCACTCCATAGCTCTCAACTTGTGACAAAAACTGAAAATGAGCCTCTCCCAGCTTAAAAATCAGCGCCCATTTTTTTGCATGAGGAAAGTGCACCAGAATGTGCCACCTGGCGCATTTACAAGCATTTTCCCGTTTCGGAGTTGCCGCCAAAAAATCTCCCAACCGGTCGCCCAGCTGACTTCACGGCAGAGTAAGAAAATGTTCTCCTTGTCATTCCGGAGGTAATGACGCAAACACATTTTCAAGTCTCAAAATAGCAGTTTCCTAAATTTTAGGAGATACTGCCATTGTATCTTTCTAGGTCATCCGACCCTCTTTGTACACTGCGGCCACATCCAGAACTGAATTGTAGCCTCTGTAGCAAAGGATTCCACTTTGGCTAGTCAATGACCCAACCATAGTCCTTGTCCAACCTTAGTGCTCTCTTGCACTCAGGCCTGGACTCCCTCTGGACAGTTCCACACTAGCTATGCAATGCAGGGCAGTTAGATTTCCCGAGGGGTGTTTCCAAAAAGTGAAAGTAAATAGATAATAAGAAAGAAATCAACAAAAAGGATAGACAGTAGTCACACGTTGGTGACATACCCCCCTCTTGAAATCTCAAACGTTCTCGTTTGCATCTATGTCGTACATGCTCCTAGTCAAAACTGATGTATTCAACACCTGTCGACACATGTACGACACATACATGCTCATTGTCAACCCTGGTGTATTCAACACCTCGTCGACACATGTATTGCCTGCGTGTGAACCTTGTCCCAATGACATAGTGGTAGCTGCGCACTGTGCCATTGCTTTGAGTCACTAACTTTCCAATGACAAAATGGTAGCTGCACATTTTGCCACTGTCTTATAGTACACGTTGGATCCCGTAACACTTTTGAGCATACCCAAACCGACAGTTTAAGAATGCAGTTACACATGTACTCTTTAATAGAAGCAATTACTGTATCCTTGACAAATTGACAAGAAATACTCACTTCTATAGCACTAACCAAACTTTTGGACATTCTATAAGAGCAATTGCCAAACTGACAATCTGTACAGCTCTAACATTCATGTAACAGGTATTTCATTTGAGCTCACTTTAAATACCATGTACATCATTTGTTTCAGAAGCCATTGTCACACTGACAATCCATATAGCTTTGAAACTCAAGGGGTCAAGGTAGGTTGCAAACCGAAGGCTTCAAGGTAAAGTGATAACACAGTTGGTGACTCTGCAAGTTCACCTTCTTCCATCCACTTAGCATCCATTGGTGGATAGTTTCTGAACTTTACCAAGTAACGCCTAGCAACCTTGCCTTTCACTTTCCTTTCTTTGTGTGCCAAAATCTGTTCCGGGACCAAGATCTTGTCAAGTTCCTAGACTTCCGGCTGATCTTCAGCTGGCATATCTTCTGGCACATCACCCACATAGGGTCTGAGAAGACTCACATGAAACGCATTGTGAATCTTCCAATTGTCAGGCAATTTCAACCTATATGCAACATCACTGATTATGTCGCACACTTGAAAAGGCCCATAGTAACGCATGCTGAGCTTTGGAAATAGTCTTTCCTTGCCCTTCATCTTCTTTAACCTTGCCTTTTCAAAGCGTAAAAGCACCCAATCACCAAGTGAATATACCACTTCACGACGGTGACGATCAGCTGCTTTCTTTTGCTTTGCCTGAGTCTTCTCTAAGGCCACTTTGACCTTCTTGTACATTTCATCCATGTCCTGAACATACTTATCTGCTTCAAATATCTTGTCCTTTGTATGCAGTATGGGAGGAACTTTCTTGCCACCTTCAACTATCTCAAAAGGTGCCTTGCCAGTTGATGAATGCACTGTATTATTGTATGCATACTCCACCAATGGCAAATACTGCTCCCACTTTCCTTTATGCTCTGACACATAACACTTCAGCAGATCTATGACAATAGAATTTGCCTCTTCTGACTGCCCATGTGTTTGAGGATGAAATGACGAAGAGAATTTGAGCGTTGTGCCCATATTCTCAAACAAGCCTCTCCAGAACAAACTTGTCATGCGTGGATCACGGTCGCTAACAATCGACTGTGGCATGCCATGATACTTGAAAATATTGCTCATAAAGAAGCGTGACATCTGATCTGGCTTTATCTTCTTCCTGACAGGAATGAAATGAGCTTGTTTGCTGAATCTACAAATAATGGTCCAAATACCATCGTTTCGTGTCTGCGTTCTCGGAAGATCAAAGATAAAATCCATAGCAATACTTTCCCATGGTTTATCTGGAAAAGGTAGTGGTTGCAATAATCCTGGTGCCTTTTGCCTGTCAAACTTGACCTTCTGGCAAATTAGGCATTCTCGCACAAAGGCATCCACATCCCTTCTCAATGTAGGCCAATAGAAGAATGTCTCAATCGCTTTAACTGTAGCATCTATACCACGATGCCTTGCATACGGTGGGACATGACTCTCTTCCATAACTTTGTGTCGCAATGGCTTTGTGACACACAATCTGCCATGCATCATCATGAACCCATCTTTGAGAAGATAGTGTTCATGATGTTGTCCATCCATTAGCTGCTTGAAGACCCTTGCAAAATCTTCATCATTTGCATACTGTTCTCTCATATCATCAAGTTCATGATGATAAGGAATTGACACAGCTGAAATTTGTGGCTTCCTAGACAAGGCATCAGCCACAACGTTCTTCTTGCCTTCCACATGCACAATCTGAAAATGGAACATGGACAAGATATTTGCCCATCGCATATGCTTCTCAGATAACTTTGTCTGTGTCAAGAAGTATCGCAAGGTCTGATGGTCCGTTTGGACAACAAAATCCGCACCTAGCAGGTAGTGTTTTCAACTTAAGAGCGCATGAATCACAGCCAGTAACTCTTTCTCATAGACCTGCATGGTCATCTCTGGCCCTTGAAAAATTCTGCTCTCATAGGCTACTACCCTGCCATCTTGCATTAGCACTGCACCAATGCTACTACCACAGGCGTCACACTGGACCACAAATGACTTCCTAAGATCTGGCCACACAATGACTGGATCTGAAGTCATCTTTTCCTTTAAGAGATTAAAAGCTGAAATCTCTTTCTGTGTCCATCTAAAGGTGACTGCCTTCTTATGAAGAGCATGTAAAGGTGAAGCAATCTCAACGAAATTTCGGATAAACCTTCTGTAATAGGAGCATAGTCCCAAGAAGCTTCGGACATCGTGCACCGTCTTCAAATCTGGCCATGACTTGATCGCTTCAACTTTTGCAGGATCCATTCTGACACCATCCTTTGAGACAATGTGTCCCAGAAAGTGGATCTCTTCCAGAAAAAACTCACTTTTCTTTGCATTGATGAGCAACCTATGACTGCGTAGCTCTTTGAATACAATGGCCAAGTGGTGCCTATGCTCTCTTCATTCTTTGAGTAGACTATCATGTCATCAAAGAATGTACCAACAAACTGCTGGTGTGGACGGAAAATTCTGTCCATCATCCTATTGAACGTAGCAGGAGCATTTGTGAGACCAAAGGGCATCACTAAAAATTCGTAAAGGCCAAACGTTGTTCTAAAAGCAGTCTTGTGCACATCCTCTGATCTAATGCGGATCTGATGGTACCCACTCTTTAGATCTATCCTACTAAACATAGCTGCTCCTTCTAATTTGTCCATAATATGATATATCATCAATTCTAGGTATAGGGAACCTATTCTTGATGGTATTCTTGTTCAGTGCACGGTAGTCGATGCACATACGCCATGAGCCATCCTTTTTCTGCACCAACAACATTGGAGAACAGAATGGAGATGAAGTGGGCTGAATCAGCCCCTTTTCTAACAGCTCCTGTACTTGGCCCATTATCTCTTTCTGCTGAGCCGCACTAACCCTGTACGGAGGCTTATTTGGTGGGCTACTGCCTGGCACCAAATCTATCACATGGTCCTCGGGTCTCTCTGGCGGTAATTGAGACGGTAATGAATCGGAAAACCAGTCACTATACTGTTGTAAAAACATTGACCTTTCTTTATCTAACACAGATAAATTTGATTCATCACAATCTGACACTTCACGTGCAAAAACCAAGTACGCAGAAAGATGCTTTTTCATTACAGAAGTAATAGCAGAAGCTGATACAGTGGGAATAGACTCCCCTTTAAGCTTTACATCCAGAATGTGAGTCTTTCCCCTGCTCTGTACATTGATCTTTTTGTTGTACGCATCCATGATTCCCTGTACACGAAATAACCAAGGAATACCTAACAACACATCACATCCATCCAGTGGCATGATGTAAAATTCTTCAGCATCTACATAGGACTGGATATGTAGACGCAACTTTCCAATGATGGGTGTCACAGCCTCTGTATGGCCAGGACATGCCAAACTTGCCTCTGCTGTATACCCCATCTCTTCAGGTCTCTTCAGGTCTGATTCCCAACTTTGAAGCCAATTCTGGGGAAATGAAGTTGGCTTTGGCACCTGGATCAAAGAAGATAAGCACTGTTTGATCCCCGACCTTTCTCCATGCTCTGCAAAGCTCACTTGCATTTGAATTTGGCTTGTCGCCCACCATATCTGGCACTAGACCAGCCATGGGCTTCTTTCCTTTCTTGTCTTCCTTGTTATCAGAATCAGCTGGCCTTTTCTTTGTAGGACAATTGTAAGCAATGTGGCCAGGCTGCTCACATATAAAGCATTTGTTCTCTGTCCTCAAGACCTTATTTTACTTTTCTGACTTGCGAGGAAAACGTCTTTTCCATTTCTTTGCTGGTCCCTTTTCTGATTCAGCCATAGCTTTATCTTTCCCTGCGTTGGCTGACTCCTAAGTCCCTTTAGGAGCCTCATTGGGAACGTGCTTCTTGGCTGAATTTTTCTTGCTTGATCTTGCCTTGACGCCAGTGTTAAATTCACAATCTTCTCCCTTGAGCAAACCATTGCCAGTGTTTGCTACCTCGATGAGCTGCGTCAAAGTAGTGACTTTTGTCTTCGTACAGTACTTTCTCAATCCTTTAGGTAGGCCACAACAATATTTTTCAATCTGTTCTGTCAATGGCACAAACCTATAGGATGTTACTGGAAGTAGAGCTTTCCAAAACTTCCGATTGTAATCATCCAGATTTCTGCAAGTGGCAGTATTAAGCTGGTGCCATTCTGTCATGACATCTGCTTCAAAGTCATCAGATAACCATGCTGCTGCAAAAATCTGCTTGAAGTAAATCCATGTGGATGGAGCTTGCCCTTGAAGCAATAAAGTTGTCCACCATTGTCCCGCATTCCCTGTCAAGAAAGTGGCTGCCTTGCGGACCTTTGAAGCCTCTGTAAAGTTCCCCCCTGCATAGGCCTTGTCAAACTGCTGGAGGAATGAGAGAGCCTTCTTCCTGTCATCAAACCTTGTAAAGGTCGTGAAAGACACACCTTTGCCACCTTCTTTGTACGGAGTTGGCCTCTCCAGCGGCGTTAAATTGTCATATGGAAGTGACTGAAACATGGGAACACTGTTAGGGTTCATTTGTGTTCCTTGGCCGCTATTAACTTGACTTGGAAATGCCATATTTGGCTGCTGATTTGTAATTCCAGCCATACCAAAATTTGCCTGTGGCATCCCAAATTGGCCCTCAGTGCTCTGAAACCCTAGTTGCATACCCATGACACTGTACATGGGGTTAGGCATCATCGTTTGAGCACCCCCAAACACTGTTCTTGGCGTGTAAAACTGATTTCCAGGTGCATGACCAGCCATGCTCTGGAATACCGATCCACCTCCAAAATAGCCAGGGTGTATTCAAGGTGGTGGGAACACTTGTTTCTTGTAGGTTGCTTCCCTGCCCATTAGAACCAGCTATAGGCTGCTGAAAGGTGGCGGGCTGAACTGGTACAGCCTGAAAGACTGGCATCTCAGCCACCTGTTCTTGCACCTTAGGCACAGGTTATGGAGACTGCATGTTCTCCGTCAAGTGTACAGGTGTTTCCATTGACTTTGCGGTATGAATCACCTGTGCTCGAGCCTTAACAGGCTTTTGAATATGATCCAGTGACCCAACTTGCTGAGACGGAACAGGAGGCTGCAGAAAGGCTAAAAACCTCGGGTTCTGCATTACTTGTGTGAACATAGCACAACAGTAGCCAACTGGGTCCTGAATATATCATCATCCGTCTGTGGTGGTCTTGAGGACTCACCCTCTTCATGTGTCTGTTGACCCTGTGAAGAGGAAACCTCTTCAGTCACATCATCTCGTCTGTCAGCCATAATTGCAATTCCTTGTGTTTGGTCTATGATCCCCTGTGTCTTCAAGCTCAAACTGACCAAGGCTCACTTCTATGGGAAAAAGTGATTTAATCCCGTCGATGGAACCATGTAACCGGCCAGTTCAATCCAAAAAGGGCTATAGACTTTACTTCAAACCTTGATTTAGCTTTCACACATTATTAGTCGTCTATTATACCTGCGCTATAGTGACACAAGAGAGGATAATGGGATACAGATGCTAGAATGCACCTGTATGAGAAGACCGACACCAGATTGGTCCCTAACTTAGGCGCCCCGTTCGGTATTTCTTTTTTGTTTATAAGAGGGAATAAACGCTGTGGTTCTTTCCAAGCTGCCCCACACAACCTTGGCTGAATTTTGACTGTTCTGGCCTTATTTCGGTAGCATAGCTGTACTAGAACCCTTCACGGTCAGTATTCCCACGCATTAAATGATTTTCCCGATGCATACGGGCACTTTGCAAAACCTGGTGAGAATCTGCAGCACGCTGAATTCTCTGTTTTCAGCCATGAAAATGCGCCAGATCGCCTGTACAGCGGTCCCCTTGCGTCCTCGAACCTCCTGGGGGTATTAGGGTCCGTTTAGGGCCAAAACCCTAAACCTGCAAAAATACACAGCAGGCTGTAATTTATTGTTTCGGGCTCCGTTTCGCGTGCCGGTCGCATCCGTAGCAAGTCCTCGAGCTCCCGCACTTGTAGGGCTACTTGCCCTTTGAATAGGACGAGATTTCTGGCGTGAAACCTCTCCAAATTCACCTGTACCTACAGAGGGATTAGCCGCTAGCTAATCCAGTACCTGTACAAGAGGCTCTTGCCTCGGCAATCGCGCATGAACCCACACAACTGTACATTGGTCAAATGAAGAGCCCACTAGTGGGGCATAACATACTGCCAAAGGGGAGAGAGAGGGCAGTGCGTAGCGTGCAGGGCATCACTCCTGGCACCGCACTGTGCATAAGAGGGAAAGCAAGCACTCCATAGCTCTTAACCTGTGACAAAAATTGAAAATGAGCCTCTCCCAGCTTAAAAATCAGCGCCCATTTTCTGCATGAGGAAAGTGCACCAGAATGTGCCACTTGGCGCATTTACAAGCATTTTCCCGTTTCGGAGTTGCCGCCAAAAAATCTCCCAACCGCTCGTCCAGCTGACTTCACGGCAGAGTAAGAAAATGTTCTCCTTGTCATTCCAGAGGTAATGACGCAAACACATTTTCAAGTCTCAAAATAGCAGTTCCCTAAATTTTAGGAGATACTGCCATTGTATCTTTCTAGGTCATCCGACCCTCTTTGTACACTGCGGCCACATCCAGAACTGAATTGTAGCCTCTGTAGCAAAGGATTCCACTTTGGCTAGTCAATGACCCAACCATAGTCCTTGTCCAGCCTTAGTGCTCTCTTGCCCTCAGGCCTGGACTCCCTCTGGACAGTTCCACACTAGCTATGCAATGCAGGGCAGTTAGATTTCTCGAGGGGTGTTTCCAAAAAGTGAAAGTAAATAGATAATAAGAAAGAAATCAACAAAAAGGATAGATAGTAGTCACACGTTGGTGACAATGGAACTAGCTGTATCTTGAACTACCTTCTTGTTCCTAGTTGCTGCTGTGCCTCTCTTGAATGGTGCTGCTTCATTGCAGATTTGATTGATACCTGTTTCCTAGTTGGTTTGGTGCTGTTCTTGCTGGTTTTTGGAGATTCAAGGATGAACAAGAGTGTTGTTTTTTGTTTGAAGGGGGGGCTTTGAGTTGTTATGCTGATGTTTAGTGGCGCCATCTCCTTCATTTGTATACTCTGTTGCTTTTCTTTATCGTTTGTTTTTGTAGCACATAGATAGGGGTCTTTCCCTTGACATCTTGTAATTTGCCTTCAAGCATTGTCCTAGTAATACGAAAGGGTCATAAGCCCAGTGCTCACCATAAAGCTGGGAGTATTTTTCCCCAGCCTTGCAGATTAACAGGGCTGTCCGTATGGCAGGTGCCACGTCAGCAAATTTTTGCAATTTGCAGCAGGTGTATGTCAATGTGATTTTTGGGGCTGCTGCCTCGTCAGCACATTTGCAGATTTGTGTTTTGCTGGTTTTGTCCATCTGATCTCTAATGGCCCTTCACGACTATGCCATGTCAGCACTCGTGACATTTTTACCCAACGAGGAGAGTTGAACTCCTGTTATTTAAGAGGGAAATGGCATAACCAATCTACTACACTTGGGTGATAGCAAGGGTATACCATTTTCCTCTTATTATTAGCACACACACACATCCAGCCGAGAAGAAGAGCATTTTTACGTCATAGGAAACTATCCCAAGAGACCTCAATGATCTATCCGACGAGGAGAGTTGAATTCAAGACCTGTTATTCAAGAGGGAAATGGCATAACCAATCTACCACACTTGGGTGATAGAAAGGTTTTACCATTTTTCGAGAGAGAGAGAGAGAGAGAGAGAGAGAGAGAGAGAGAGAGAGAGAGAGATGAAATGAAACGAAATGATATATTAACGTCTTCAAAAGGCCAAAATGACCTATGAGACCATCAGATACAAAGTGGTGAATCTAGTACAATGTCTGAAATTCAAGTACAAAAAGTACTGAAAGTACAAAAAATGAAAACTGAAAATGAAGTGTGAAATGTGAGAGAGAGAGAGAGAGATGAAATGAAATGTTATATTAACATCTTCCAAAGGCCAAAATGACCTATGAGACTAAAAAGTTACAATTGGTGAATTTGATACCATGTCTGAGTATGGAAAGTACAAAGAACTAAGACTAAAAACACTAAAACACTAAGGAAATGAATCTGAAGCTGATCCGGAGCTGAAACGAGATAGGGGGGGTGGGCTTAAATGAAATCTCTCATCAGTCGCTGTCGAATCTCATCAACATCCTCCATGGTCAATACTCTGGTTGGGCGTCTTGCATGTGGTGTCACAAGGCGGGCACAACGTGCCAATAGAAAAGAACAGACTGAACAAACTTTTAGCACTTCAATAACAACTGAACTGAGAGAGAGAGAGAGAGAGAGAGAGAGAGAGAGAGAGAGAGAGAGAGAGAGAGAGAGAGAGAGAGAGAGAGAGAGACGACACGCGACACGGAGTGGCGGAATTCCACCCCAGAGATCATTGGCCCCAAACCTTGGCGCCCCTTTCGGTATTTCTTTATATTGCATCAACACAGTACAAGCCAGTACTCGAGACTCTGCACCTTCGTACTGAAGTATGCCAGAGAATGAGCCCTAACCTCATATTTAAAGGCCCTTGGCCTAAAAAGCAGTTTACATGAAAAGCTTTCAAACTCAAAAGCTTCTGGTCCAAAAAGCAGTTTACATGAAAAGCTTTCAAACTCAAAAGCTTCTGGTTGAAAAAGCAATGCCAAAAGCTGCCAGCTTAAATCACGGAAATCGTACAGCTTGCCACGTCATCATGCCAGCGCAATTTTCGGAAACCAGCCACGCTGTTGCAATTTTAGGGTTAGGGTTTTCAGAATTAGGGTTTCAGCAGTTAGGGTTTCAGACAGAAATTAGGGTTAGGGTTTTCTGCTCTCGGGCAACCACGTCATCACTTCGTGACACTTCTTCTGTTACTTGTTCTTCTTAGGGTTTAGGCTCATCAGCCACATCTGTAAGTTGGCTCCATTCTTTAGGCTTTGACAAGTCAGCAGTTTGTTACATCTCCCCTTCTTGAAAGAGAGTAATTGTCCTCGATTACAGCATATCTGCAAAACAACTCAAGTTAGCTCAAAAATTTCCGAGGGTCATTCCGAGGGACAATCAGTTTGCTCTTTTTATTAAGGATTTAGCTTCTTCTTTCTGCTCTTTTGATCAAGGAGTTAGCTTCTCCTTTCGGCTGTTTTGATCAAGGACTTAGCTTCTCCTTTCTGCTCTTATGATCAAGGAGTTAGCTTTTCCTTTCATCCAGATCGGAACTCTTGATATTCCGGCGTAGTAAAATTAGCGATCACACCCAGATCGTACTGATCTTCCACGAGTGTCTTGATGCACTAAAATTACATACCCAGGCAATCTCATCCAATTAGGAATATTCAGTAGTTGGCACATCACAATGCAACACAAATGCTTACATATGCATGTTACAAGACATAGAAACAGAAAGCCGCTGATGAACACTCCTCCCGCATAACCTAATAAGGTATGGGTCGGGAGATATTCAACGACTCCCTCATCACTCCTCCCGCATAACCTAAAAAGGTCCGGGCCGTGAGATATAGAGGCCTTTTACAACCAAACACCCCCAGACCGCAGCTTGTGTCGTTTGGAGGTGCTGAGAGTAACCACTGCTCAGACTTCTTAATACTCCTCCTACATAACCATCCAGGTCTGGGCCGGGAGTCACAACAACAATTTTTTTACAAGCATACAACCAAACGCTCCCCAGGCATCGGCCTGCGTCGTTCGGAAACATACAACGAAATGCTCCCCAGGCATCGGCCTTCGTCGTTCCGAGGTTCAAACAGTACCAAAACAGTATTTCTCACTTCTCCATGCGGGAGTAAAATCACCAATTATTGAAACCAGTATCAAACCAGAGTCAAACAATTCAAATCGGCACCAAAACAGGTTCAAAACAGATACCATCCATTTCAAACAAATTCCAAACAGGAGTACCAAACAATATCAAACAGAACTCAAACTTAAAAAGCAATCTCGACATCAGTCGAGCTTAAAAAGTAGTCTGACTTTCCATCCTGAAACCTGCACCAAAAATTAGGGTTAGGTTTCTTCCATGAGGTCGTAGTCGAGCACAGCATGGTCCGCCAACTCTTAGACAAACAGTGTTGCTTTGGCGGCAATGGTAGTCCCAAGATAGCAATCGCACTAAACCTCCAAGGTCATCTGCTCGTGAAGGACATCTACTGAGAGATGTCGAGAAATTTCAAGATATAATCTGCTAGGGTTTCCATGGCAAGCATTTTAGGATACCCCACTCTGCCAGAAGTTGCACTTCGAAGGAAGATGTTAGAAACCATATAGCTTCGTGCAAAAATTTTCTTGAAAGCTTGCCAAGTACTTGGAGTATGCTGCTTGGTAGCTGTAGACAACAACATCTGCATGGCACTGCTTGTGAGAAAAAAAAAACAGTGACTTGAAACAAATTTGGATCCTTCTCTTGCAAGTGATCTTAATTGGCTTATGCCCTATAAGACACTGCGGTGAAGACGGGAGCGCGCCCGATGCGCGATGAAGTATGGGTGGGAGTGGCTAATAAGTCTGGTAAAATTCCAATAGCTTTGTCTGCTCTTTTGTAGGACCGGTATGCTTTCATAAAAGCACACGCCTGATGCTCTGATACCACTGTCACAAGGCGGGCACCACGTGCCAATAGAAAAGAACAGACTGAACAAAGTTTTAGCACTTCAATAACAACTGAACTGAGAGAGAGAGAGAGAGAGAGAGAGAGAGAGAGAGAGAGAGAGAGAGAGAGAGAGAGAGAGAGAGAGAGAGAGAGACGACACGCGACACGGAGTGGTGGAATTCCACCCCAGAGAGAGTATTGGCCCCAAACCTTGGCGCCCCTTTCGGTATTTCTTTATATTGCATCAACACAGTACAAGCCGGTACTCGAGACTCTGCACCTTCGTACTGAAGCATGCCAAAGAATGAGCCCTAACCTCATATTTAAAGGCCCTTGGCCTAAAAAGCAGTTTACATGAAAAGCTTTCAAACTCAAAAGCTTCTGGTCCAAAAAGCAGTTTACATGAAAAGCTTTCAAACTCAAAAGCTTCTGGTTGAAAAAGCAATGCCAAAAGCTGCCAGTGTAAATCACGGAAATCTGTACAGCCTGCCACGTCATCATGCCAGCGCAATTTTCGAAAACCAGCCACGCTGTTGCAATTTTAGGTTTAGGGTTTTCATAATTAGGGTTTGCAGGTTTTAGGGTTAGGTTTACAGAATTAGGGTTTGCAGGTTTTAGGGTTAGGGTTTTCAGAATCAGGGTTTTAGTAGTTAGGGTTTTTGGAATTTAGGGTTTCAACAGTCAGGGTTTCTGGTAGAAATTAGGGTTAGGGTTTTCTGCTCTCGGGCAACCACGTCATCACTTTGTGACACTTCTTCTCTTACTTGTTCTTCTTAGGGTTTAGGCTCCTCGGCCACATCTGTAAGTTGGCTCCATTCTTTAGGCTTGGACAGGTCAGCAGTTTGTTACATGTGGAGCTAGAGTGATCTGGATCTTTTGCTGTAGCCTTCGTCGATGGTGGGAGATCCCTCGAGGTTGTGGGCGTCTGGATCTGCCTAGCTCAATGGCTCGATCAATCAACGTACCTCTAGTGTGGGTGGGCTTTGAGATCTGCTGTGATAACTGCTCCTCTGGCTCTCCCCTGGGTGGTGTAAATAAATCTGTGATCTATCTCTGACTGTCTCTCCCTTGATGTCCTCAACAAGCTCTCCCTAAGTTTGCGGAACTCTAGTAGGAACAATCTGAGACATCGTTGATCCTCGTATCTCATGACTCTAGAGAATGGTCCAAAACACTCTCTGAACAGACAGTGGAAGCGGCCTCGTGTAAGACGGGCACCACGTGCCAATATAAAAGAACAGAGTGAAGAAACTTTTAGCACTTCAATAACAACTGAACCGAGAGAGAGACGACACGCGACACGGAGTGAATAGCCTTCAAAACTCAAAAGCTTTTGGTCCAAAAGCAATGCCAAAAAGGTGCCAGGCGCGTTTTGCGGAATTCCATACAACTGCCATGTCAGCAGTTAGCGCAAAACGCGGAGCGTCCGTACAGCTGCCATGTCATCAGTTTTTGCGTGAGTGTGTACGTGGGTCTTGCTTTATTTTACTTCCTTTATGTCATTGGGGCCCCATCGGACGGGGTTCCCATAAGTTGTCAGGCCTTTTTCTTATGTTACTTGTTCTTCTTAGGGTTTAGGCCCCTCGGCCAGGATCTGCAAGCTGGCTCCATTCTTCAGGGCTTTGACACGTCAACAGTTTGTGACACCTCGTATCTCATAGTACGCCGCAAGGTTGTACCATACGTACTGTACGTGTCGTGACTCTACGTATTGTACGTCGTGCCGCATGGATAAATTTTTTAGGTACGTATTAAAAAAAAACAATAAATGAGAGGAAATTTAAGATTTTTTTTTTCCCTCGTTAGAGGGTTAACCAATCTATATTATGCAAAGTACTTGGGGACACATTACTACACACATTATCCACTAGAGATTCACTTAACTTCAAAACAAGTACCAACCTTCAAGAAACAATATACATTGAACAACGTAAAAACATTTCTACCTGCTGACAAGAGAACTCAGAACAATGACAAACCTTCAAGCATGAAGCAATTGAACAAAAGGTAAGTTGCTGACAATAAACTCAGAACTGTACAAACATTGCTTCAAGACTCAAGTCGCCCACATGGCACAAACTGCTAATAAGGATGGAACCAAAATAATGACAAATAAGGATGGAACCAAAATAATAAGGATGTACGCTCTATCAAGCCAAAATGGCTCCTGATAGAGCGTACATAAAAAACATCCTGTTGAAATATGTGAAAATGTCTAGACTCTAGACTAGTAACCAGTCACTAGTGCCTAGTGAAACTCATCGCCAGAAGAAGAAGAAGATGATGCTGAAAAGACCATGTCGCCATCTGCCACGACATTGCCCTCGTCATCAAACTATGGCTCTATCACCATAGCATATGTGGCCTCGTCTGCACCAACTGGGTCTGGATCACTATCCTCCTCTCCCTTTGGAGTGTGAATGAGACGGACTGCCTCATTCGCACTGCCGAGGAGTACGTATGGGTAGCTTGCCTTTGCGAATGCTCTTCCATCGTGCACTCCCGTCACCTGTATCCTAGAGGTGTAATGGAATGTTGTAAGCACGTGCACGAGACCTTGTCACACGCCTATCGACATCCTCTAGCTCTCTATGAAGCATGCGTACTATCTCCTCCTGCTCATCTCTGATATGCTGGTCCGCCTCCTCCACAGTAGGATCAACTACCAGCGTGATACGTGAGGGATCAACCTGTTGTACAATGTACATTTTGTTAACAATAGTGTAAATAAGAAACATATACATAGCATGTCATACTACATCGTCATACTACTTGCTTGGGTGTCCCCAAAGCGTGGTAAGAGCGCACAAGCCTCATGTTGGCCCTGCAATACACTAGCTTCTCCAACTGAGAAGTGCTAAGGCGATTGCGGATCTTGGTATGGATCAAAGAGTAAGCGCTCCAGTTGCGCTCACAAGCACCCGCTGAGCAATCCTGCATTAAAGCATTTGCCGGTGTCGTTGGCAGGATTCAAACGCATTGTGCAAGACCCAAGATAGAGAAATAAAGTGAGATTTAAAAGATACCTGCGAGAGCAAACGTAGAGCCATAGTATTAGTCAGGCATGGAAGACCTTGGCGACCATAACTCTGCCACCAAGTGAGAGGACAACCGGTTGCCTCTGGACGCAATGCTAGCTGATGTGAAAACGATGGCCCCAAGTTGTTCATGTACTTGCACATCTCTGCATCTATTGCTAGCTGCTCGTGCTCCTCAAACGAATCATTAATGTACTCGTCCTTTAGTGTGAGGAGATCACTCTCATGAAACAACTGTGGGGTCTTGTAAAAAGGATGGAGTAAAGCAGCCATCCCATGAATAGGACGACTCATAAACTTCCACCTACTCTCTATAAAGAATAGGATATCATCTCGCTTGCAAAAAAATCAGCAATGATCACACTCAAATTAGCAATGGATTCATGGCCTAGATGTAAAAAGAATGGCATGCAAAAATCTGACACTCACCGCTCCTGAGTCAAGGCTTGGCATGCCGTGATGTGGCTCTTCATCTGCATGAAGAGATGGTAGACAAGGCCTAATGTCGAGCCCTCCATGTCCGTGACTCGTAGCAAGACATACATTGGTTGCAAAGCCACTATCAAGGTATGGACCTCTGTCCAAAAAGACTCATCCAACACACGCCTCTGAATGGCTTTGGTGTTCTCATTGTTTGCACGAGCCATGTTTCTCCACTTTGGGTCCACAATTGTCTGCAATAGTGGATCCCTCACCTTGGAGAGTCTTTGCAACACCAAATACATATATGCAAACCTGGTCTTGGAGGGCCGCACCATATCAAGGGTACTATGGCTACGAAAGATGGCTAAGGCCTGATGCCTCTTTCGGAAGAATGTGGTCAATGTGGTAGCCTCTGAAATTGTTGGTTGCACCCAAGGCAGTTTGCCTATGTCCCCCATCAACAAATCTAAACAATGGTTTGCACATGGAGTCCAAAAAATGTGAGGAAATTGTGCCGTTACCATTTCTCCCATAGCTTTGCAGTTGGCTGCATTATCTGTGACAACTTGAACCACATTCTCTTTACCAACGTCATTGATGGCCCTTGAAATATGCTCAAAAATGAATTCACTTGTGATCTTATCTCCTGCCTTTCCTGCATCCACAGCACGCAAGAAATATGTACCAAGACAAGAAGACACAAGTATGTTAATGATGTGTCGCTTGCGTACATCACTCCATCCATCAGAGATGATGGTGCATCCAAATTGCTGCCATCCAGTCTTAACAGGCACCAACGCCTTATCTATCAAGGCCTTCTGTGGTGCGCATTTTTTTGTAATCGAGGCCATACCATGTATCTGTGGTACCAACACCTACCTGAGCAATGGACCTCACTATCCTCTTCCATTGTTCAGTCTTCAAGACATTGAAACTGATGTTGCACTCAATGAGAGTGCGAGCAATCTCCATCTCAGCCACTTTCTGACGCTCTTTTATCCAAGACACAAAATGCACACGTAAGGCAAGGTGGTCTGCCTATGCACATGCACATCACCAACCTCCTCATTCTTCTCTTTCTGCATGATACGAGCCCTCTTCCTGTTTGCAATTTGCTGAGACCCTGAGCTCTCCTCCACCTGTGTAGAAGAGTCACCAAGCTGTCCAAGAAGAGCATCTTGCAAACGGTCTTGTGTTTGTCGTGCCACTTTTCCTTTGTCTGTTGTTGCAAATGCAGGGAATTTCTCAGCAATCAATGCTTCCCGCACACCTGGAGATACCATCTTGCATTTGCCACAATTATTTGTGCAATTGATGCCAATTAGATGCATCACAACTCAAGTGATTGTACTCGACAGCGTGAAACCACAATACTTGCATGACCACTTGCGACAACCTGATCCAGCCTGCCCATAGTATTCACAACTTCAATTACGTTGGTGTGCTCTTTCCACAAAGGGTTCGTAGGTTTCGGCATGATGAAAACAGCCTGCTGAAAACATGCAAATAATAAGGTCACAGGGGAGAGTCGAGACTCAGAGAGCTCAGAGGAATCGAGGATTTAGTGGATGCTTTGACTGGTGTATTCTCTCGCAGATATATGATATGATATGATATATTAACGTCTTCAAAAGGCCAAAATGACCTATGAGACCAGCTGATACAAAGTGGTGAAACTAGTACAATGTCTGAATACAAAAGTACAAAGGTACTGAATGCAAAATAAAAATAAAAATGAGAAGTGTGTAGTGACAGTGAAAATGAAGTGTAGAGTAAGTTCTCAATGACACTCCGGATGTCGTGCTAGGATGTCCCTGATCCTCTGTTGAAGTCTCCGTCGATGGAGTGTGCTCCTGTGTCTCGGTCGTGGTCGCCTCGATCTCCCAAGCTCAATCGCCCTGTCAATGAGGGTGCCTCTGGTATGCACGCGGGCACAACTCTGCGCTGGTGGCTGCTCTCCTGGCTTTCCCGATCCAAAGAAATCTGTGATCGGTCTCTGTGACTGTCGTGTCCCATGTTTCCTCAACAGACTATCCCTATGCCGCTGTAGCTCAAGTAGATATAAGCCAAGGCATCTCTGATCCTCATACTTCATGACTCTATCTAGGGGTCCAAAGCCCTCCCTGAATAAGAAATGGAAGCGCCCTCGTATCTCATAATACACAGTGCAGTGGCATATGTAATGTAATTCGGTCTCTGGCTCTGTACCGCATAATTTACATATCCTGTTCTCCGGTGGTATCCCTCTGAATCTGCCTGTCTCAATCTCCAAATGGTGCAAGGATGTGCGGATCTGACCTATAGCGCATCGCAAACTATGAGACAGATGAGTGTCCATGTAGCTCGGACGAATCACAAACCCATCTCCCGAGAGTTGGAGAAGATGCTCCTTGTAGAAAGCCATCTTCGTGCCCAACTCCTGCACTGGCTCTACCCATGTCCTCCTGGTGTCCAACTGTATAAGATCCTGACGAATAAGTCTAGTGATCTCCGTCCGTAGTGAAGGTGCATCCAGGGAATACTGACGGAGGCAGTCTATCTAGGCTGAAACCATGGCTCTGAAACCAAGAGGTCATCTGCGCATACCAACATGATGTGTCTCCCTGCGTCGCTAACTGTCTAGAAGACTCCAGAGCCAATCTAGCGTATTTGCCTCCACGTGTATCCCATAGGATGTGCAAAAAGGACACTGATCTGGTAATAGCCTCAATCTCTATAGGAGGGGCTGCTAGCTCCGCTCGAATAATCGCATGTGGTACGGAGGACTTGGCTCTAATCATCCGAGAGATCATAGATACCAAGGGCCTCTCCATGTTCCTCCACCTGTCATGATCCACAGATGGTCCCCACACCTGTACCCCCTAGAGCATAGCTGAAGTAACCAAAGTATCAAAAAGCCATAGCTTTGTTCGTGGTTCCTGAAATTGAACCTGCGAACACATCCTCTCTAGCCCTCCCAGTGCTGCATATGCTCTAGACAGTCTAGTCTCTGCTGCTCTCCTCAGAGCAAACCTCGGTCCCGAGAATACCACCCCAAGATATGTATATGCATCTGTGTATTCCACAGTGTTCTGACCATATACGAGTGTAGGTGCCGATCTCCTGACCCACTGTGGAGTAGTGTTAAACACCATAACCTTGGTTTTACCAAGGTTCACAGACAATCTACTATCCTCCGCAAAGCTGTGTAATGCATCCAATTGTCTCTGCATGCCCTCTGGTGACTCTGATATCAACACAATATCATCAGCATAGAGTAACAAAGGGATCCATGTCCCTGCTAGCTGAGCACCTCTGTCGCCTTCTCTGTCAATGTAGTCAGAAACCTCATCTACATACATACCAAATAGTGTAGGGGACAGAGGACACCCCTGCTTCACACCAATAGTGGAATGCACAATGTTAGAAATCCCCTCAGGAGTGCGTACGTGGCCAATCACTGAGCCGTATAAAGCCATGATCCCCCAAATGATCTCTGTGGGCACTCTCAACTCCTGTAACCTGCGCATCAATCTGGCTCTCGGTACTGTGTCGAATGCTTTGCGGAAATCCACAAAGCAACAATACATCTGTCTCCCATGTGCCCTACCCTCCTCAATAATGGCTCTGAGTGTAAGAATATGGTCCAAGGTGGAGAAACCCCTCCTGAATCCAGCCTGTCCTGCTGCTCGTATGCCCTCATTTTCTGCCCATTTACTCAATTGCTGCTCCAGGATGGACGTATACAACCGTGCTAATGTGTACCTGGTTCTGCACAGTGACCAGTCTGCAAAAGCCTTTCTCTGTAACGCTCGGCAGCAGCACTGGGCAACGAAAAAGTCACGCAAATCGATATCCAGATAGCCTAAAAGGGCTTAAATATTTTTTTTTTGAAAAAATCACAGTACTGTACAATCCGTACGCATACTGTACGGATCAGTACGGTTCCACACGTACGTGTTGGTACAACCCTGGTACGCCGGGCAATACATGTGTAGTGTAGCTCTGTCTATGGCTCTAAGCAACATAGGTGACATATCCTGGCCCCTGCTAGTACCCCTCGAAATCGGCCGGTCTCGATCTGGAGCTGATGTGAGGATGTGCGTATCTGCCCAATAACGCATCGTATCCCATGAGATAAGTGCGTATCCATGTATGCAGGCCTGGTCAAAAAATTGTCCTCCGTGAGTTGGAGAAGATGCTCTCTGTAGAAGGCCATCTTCGTGCCCAACTCTTGTGTCGGCTATATCCTTGTGGTCCTGGTATCTAGCTGAATCAGATCCTGGCGTATGAGTCTCGTGATATCTGTGCGTGTGAAAGACAGGGAGGGATGTAACCGGCCTGTTAACTTCAAAAAGGGCGGTAGACTTTACTTCAAACCTTGATTTAGCTTTCACCCATTATTAGTCGTCTATTCTACCTATGCTATAATGACACAAGAGAGGGGAATGGGATACAGATGCTAGAATGTATATGTATGCGAGTCAAACACTAGATTGGCCCCTAAATAGGCGTCCCTTTCGGTATTTCTTTATTCTTTTACAGTTAAGAGGAAGTACAAAGAGTGCTTATAGCACTAAACCTGTATCCCGCAGTTTCTATCTTGTTTGGAGGAATTTGGGCAGCATAACAACGCAGAACCCTGCTCAAAACAGTCTGCAAGGAGGGAATCCTAAGGAGACCACTGTCCTTGTCCCGATTCCACCTTTAATTGACCAAAACAGAGCATAACCAGCCTCTGTAATTTCTGGTTATTGACTGGTTTTTCTTTGTTTTCAGCTCCCTGTAGCCCTTGCACTGTTCCCTGCACCTTGGGCTAGTTGCCCCTTGAATCTGGAAGGATTTAGGGCATCGAAACAGCCCAAACCTGCAAAAATCAGAGTTCCAGGAATCCTAATCTGTATCCAGCAATACAACACGTGTTTTGGCTAAATTTTGACAGCACAACGGCTCCAAAATTGACCCCAAACAATTCCCAACACTGGAACTTGATTCAACTGACAAAAACCCCCTGATTCCAACTCAAAAAGAGCAATTACAGCTCGCTGGAATTTCTGGTTTTTCACTTGTTTTGAGCCCCAACACTTCCCAGAAGTGTTCTCTGACAATTGGGCACTATTCCCAATGCATCTGGCATCCATACGGCTGCAAAACAGTAAATTTCAGACTGCTGTATCTTCTGGTTAGGACCTGTTTTTGACCTAATTTCAGCTGTCAACTGTCCTTGCATTGTTCCCAATGCCTTGGACTACGTGCCCCTTGATTCTGGCATGATTCCGAGCACAAAACAGTCCCAAAACAGCCCAAAAGCAGCAATAAAACAGTGCTGATTTTTGTGTGTTTACTTGAGAGGTTATCACCCTCTCGTTTCCCTGCTTTGGAGTAGCAGTTAGCTACTCCTCTTCCTGTTCAGGGAGGCTCTTGCCTTAGCAATAGAGCATCAAACCACAAGACTGTACATGGTCAATCTGATGAGCCCACTAGAGCGGCATAACCATAAAGAATAGGGGAGAGAGAGAGCAGTGAGAGGTGTGCAGGTCATGACATCCTGCACCTCATTGTACATAGAGGGTAAGCGAGCACTCAATTGAAGCTCTCCCACCTGTGACAGCACTCAAAAACGAGCTCATAGCTGAAAATCACGTTTTTGCCTTCTTTTTAAGTAGTAATCTGGCCTCAAAGTGCCAAGTGTCACTCATTTGTGCATTTTCCCGCTTTAGACCCTCGGGGCTAAAAATATGTCACCTGTAGCCTCTGTTGACTTGGCCACAGAGTAACAAAATGATCCCCATGTCAAACTGTACGTAATGATGCGAAGACATTTTGCCGTCCAAAAATAGCAGTCCCTAAAATTTAGGAATTTCTGCCATTACATTCTACTAGGTCATCTGACCCTCTTTGTACACTGCAGCCACACCCAGAATTGAAATGTAGCCTATGTAGCAAAGGATTTCGCTTTGGCTGGCCAATGACTCTACTTTGGCTAACCATATAGTCCTTGTCCAACCTTAGTGCTCTTTAGCCCTCAGGCGTGGACTCTCTCTGAACAGTTCCACACTGGCTATGCAATGCAGGGCAGTTAGATTTCCAGAGGGGTGTTTCCAAAAGGTAAAACAAACGAAATTTTCCAAAGAAAGAGAAAATAAACAAAAATGGAATTGCCACTGGCTGGTGACATACCCCCCTCTTGAAATCTCAAACGTCCTCGTTTATACCTATGTCGTACATGTTTTCAGTCAGCACTCGGGTGTCCGAACACCGTGTTGACACATGTACGACACATACATGCTCACAGTCAACACCTCGTTGACACATGTATTACCTGCGTGTGAACCCTGTCCCAATGACATAGTGGAAGTGTCACACTCTGCCAAACAGCACCTTACAACCTTGCCTTTTCTTTTCTTTCTTTATGTGCCAAAATCTGTTCCGGGACCAAGATCTCGTCAAGTTCCTCGACTTCCGGCTGATCTTCAGCTGGCATATCTTCTGGCACATCACCCACATAGGGTCTGAAAGACTCACATGAAACGCATTGTGAATCTTCCAACTCTCAGGCAATTTCAGCCTTTATACAATATCACTGATTTGCATACTGAGCATCGAAAACAATCTTTCTCTGCTCTTCATCTTGATCTTTGGAGATTAACCTGTGATCTACCCTTATGCTGTCACTTTTATTGGGCTGAGAATTCTCTTTTTGACCCAATTTTGGTAGCATAACTGTCGTAGAAACCTTCACAACAAAAAATCCACATATCCAAGTGATTATCCACGCATAATAGAGCACTTTTGCAAACCTGTCCTGGAAATTCAGCACGCTGAATTCTCTGTTTTTAGCTCCTAAAATGCTCCATATCACTTGTATTACTGTCCTCTAGCTTCCCCGAAGCTCTTGGGACAAAAAGGCATCAAATAGGGTCAAAACCCTAAATCTGCAGAAAAATACAGCAAGCTGTATTTTCTTCTTTCGGGCTTTGTTTTGTGTGCCGATCGCACCAATTCGTCGCCTTTGATCTAGTGCATCAGTAGGACTACTTGCCCTTTGATTTACACGAGATTTCTCGCAAGAAATCTTGTTAAATCATCCTGTACCTGTTTTGAATTAGCCTTTAGCTAATTCGGTACCTGTATGAAATCATTCCAAGTGGAAGGAGTCTGTCCTTGTAACAACAGTGTATTCCACCACTGACTTGCATTTTTTTTTTCCAGAAAAGTGGCAACTTTCTTGACTTTAAATGCTCCTTCCAACAAATGCTTTGTCAAACTGTTCGAGGAAAGAGAAAACCTTTGTCCTCTCATCAAAGCCATTGAATGTGTCAATGGACTCACTGATCATCTTTTTTGTATGGCTTTAGCTTATCCATTGACTCCAAATTGTCAAAAGAGACAGTTTGCATAATGGGTACACCTGTGGGAGCCATCTGTACTCCCTGGCCAGTAACATGTTGATGTCCAGGTGTCATATTCACTGATGGGATTGAAAAACCAGCCATACCCAAGTTGCCTTGTGACACCCCAAACTGACCTTGTGTGCCTTGAAATCCTGGGTGCAAACCAATGTTTGCATACATGGGGTTGGGCACCATGCTTTGCATACCCCTAAACACTGTTCCTGGCATGCCAAAACTGCCTTGAACTTGATGTGCTATTGATGAAGATTGTATGAACTCTATAAATCTTGGATTCTCCATCAATTACTTGAACATGGTCACAACAGTAACAACGTGCAAAGCTTTCTCTGCTTGGCCTGAACTCTCGCCAATTTTATGTGCAGTTGGAATAGGCTGTCTATCCTCTGAAGAGGAACCCTCTTCCTTGTTGCCATCCATCCTGTATCCAAAGAAAGACTCGTAGCCTTTCTCACCTGTATCCAAAGAAAGACTCTCGTAGCCTTTCTCACCTGTATCCAAAGAAAGACTCGTAGCCTTTCTCACCTGTAAATCCACTCGATCTACTTTCAAACTCTCTGTGTTTTCAAGGTCATCCCAAACTCTCTGTCTTTCTTTAACCCAAACTGACCAAGGATCACTTTTTGAGGAAAAAGTGATTTAATCCCGTCGATGGAACCATGTATCCGGCCTGTTAACTTCAAAAAGGGCGGTAGACTTTACTTCAAACCTTGATTTAGCTTTCACCCATTATTAGTCGTCTATTCTACCTGTGCTATAATGACACAAGAGAGGGGAATGGGATACAGATGCTAGAATGTATATGTATGCGAGTCAAACACTAGATTGGCCCCTAAATAGGCGCCCCTTTCGGTATTTCTTTATTCTTTTATAGTTAAGAGGAAGTACAAAGAGTACTTATATCACTAAACCTGTATCCCGCAGTTCTTAACTTGTATCCCGCAGTTTCTATCTTGTTTGGAGGAATTTGGGCAGCATAACTGCACAGAACCCTGCCCAAAACAGTCTGCAAGGAGGGAATCCTAAGGAGACCACTGTCCTTGTCGCGATTCCACCTTTAATTGACCAAAACAGAGCATAACCAGCCTCTGTAATTTCTGGTTATTGACTGGTTTTTCTTTGTTTTGAGCTCCCTGTAGCCCATGCACTGTTTCCTGCACCTTGGGCTAGTTGCCCCTTGAATATGGAAGGATTTACGGCATCGAAACAGCCCCAAACCTGCAAAAATCAGGGTTTCGGGAATCCTAATCTGTATCTAGCAATACAACACTTGTTTTGGCTAAATTTTGGTAGCACAACGGCTCCAAAATTGACCCCAAACAATTCCCAACACTGGAACTTGATTTAACTGACAAAAACCCTCTGATTCCAACTCAAAAAGAGCAATTACAGCTCACTGGAATTTTTGGTTTTTCACTTGTTTTGAGCCCGAACACTTCCCAGAAGTGTTCTCTGACAATTGGGCACTGTTCCCAATGCATCTGGCATCCATACGGCTGTAAAACAGTAAATGTCAAACTGTTGTATTTTCTGGTTAGGACCTGTTTTTGACCTAATTTCAGCTGTCAACTGTCCCTGCACTGTTCCCAATGCCTTGGACTACGTGCCCCCTGATTCTGGCATGATTCCGAGCACAAAACAGTCCCAAAACAGCCCAAAATCAGCAATAAAAACAGTGCTGATTTTTGTGTCTTTACTTGAGAGGTTATCACCCTCTCGTTTCTCTGCTTTGGAGTAGCAGTTAGCTACTCCTGTTCCTGTTCAGGGAGGCTCTTGCCTCAACAATAGAGCATTAAACCACAAGACTGTACATGGTCAATCTGATGAGCCCACTAGAGGGGCATAACCATAAAGAATAGGGGGGAGAGAGAGCAGTGAGAGGTGTGCAGGTCATGACATCCTGCACCTCACTATACATAGAGGGTAAGCCAACACTCCATTGAAGCTCTCCCAACTGTTACAGCACTCAAAAACGAGCTCACAGCTGAAAATCACGTTTTTGCCTTCTCTTTAAGTAGTAAACTGGCCTCAGAGTGCCAAGTGTCACTCATTTGTGCTTTTTCCCGCTTTAGACCCTCGGGTCTAAAAATATGTCACCTGCAGCCTCTGTCGACTTAGCCACAGAGTAACAAAATGATCCCCATGTCAAACTGTACGTAATGACGCGAAGACATTTTGCCGACCAAAAATAGCAGTCCCTAAAATTTAGGAGTTTCTGCCATTACATTCTTCTAAGTCATCTGACCCTCTTTGTACACTGCAGCCACACCCAGAACTGAAATGTAGCCTATGTAGCAAAGGATTCCGCTTTGGCTGGCCAATGACCCCACTTTGGCTAACCATAGTCCTTGTCCAACCTTAGTGCTCTTTAGCCCTCAGGCTTGGACTCTCTCTGAACAGTTCCACACTGGCTATGCAATGCAAGGCAGTTAGATTTCCAGAGGGGTGTTTCCAAAAGGTAAAACAAAGGAAATTCCCCAAAGAAAGAGAAAATAAACAAAAATGGAATTGCCACTGGTTGGTGACAGAGGGTGCATCCAGGGAGTATTGAAACGGAGGCAATCTATCCAAGCTGAAACCATGTGACTGAAATCATGCTCTCATTTGTCCATACCAACATGCTGTATCGCCTTGTAGCGTTAGTTGTCGAGATGACTCTAGGGCAAGCCGAGCATATCTATCTCTGGGGAGGTCCCATAAACTGTGTATAAAGGATATTGATCTAGTCAATGCCTCAACCACGAGAGCCGGGGGGGGGGGGGGGGGGGCGGCTAGGTCGGCTCGGATAATCTCATGCGGACTGAGGCCTTAGCCCGAATTATTTGAGCGCTCATAGAGACCAAAGGCCTCTCCATATATCTCCATCCATTTGTGCTGCCAGATCTCCCATGATGGTCTACTGAGGGTCCCCATACCTGAACTCCGTAGAGCATAGCTGAAGTCACTAGAGTGTCAAAAAGCCAGAGCTTTGTTCGCGGTTCCTGAAACTGAACGCAAGGCAGTAGGGGAGAGCGCGAGGGGGGGTAGGGCAGCAGGAGAGAGAGAGAGAGAGAGAGAGAGAGAGAGAGAGAGAGAGAGAGAGAGAGAGAGAGAGAGAGAGAGATGTTATATTAACGTCTTCAAAGGGCCAAAATGACCTATGAGACCGATCTGTTACAAAATAGTGAATTTGATACCATGTCTGGGTACAAAAAGACTAGAACAAAAATACTACTACTACTAGAATCCATCCTCATCTGCACTCTGGATGCCGAGAGAGTATGGCTCGAATCCTTTGCTGTAGTCTGTGTCGATGCTGTGTAGCCCCTCTCCTCAATCGTGGCCGTCTGGATCTCCATAGCTCTAGTGCTCGGTTGATGAGAGTGCCAGTAGTGGTCGAATGAGTGTGGGCCAAGCTCTGCAGTGATGGCTGCTCCTCTGGCTGTCCCATATCTAGTGAAAAGAAATCCGTAGAGAGAGAGAGAGAGAGAGAGAGAGAGAGAGAGAGAGAGAGAGAGAGAGAGAGAGAGAGATTGATACAATCCTTGTGGATCTAATCCCATGTCTGGGTACAAGAATAAAATTAATGTCCTGCCATTTGTGACTTCAAAAAGAGGGTCCCAAAAATTAAATAAAAATCAAGGGAAAGAAACCAACAACTAAGGTCAGTGGTTGCCACAGCCTCGTGACATGCTGATCTGATCACATATCCATCCGTGTTAGTTGGAGAGAGTGCTCTCTATAGAAAGCCGTCTTCGTGCCCAACTCTTGTATTGTTAGTATCCATGTGCTTCTGGTATCTAGTTTTGAATCAAATCCTGACGTATAAGCCTAGTGACCTCTGTCTACGTGAGAGAAAGGGAGGGTGCATCCAAGGAGTACTGGAATGGAGGTAGTCTATCCATGCTGAAGCCATGTGACTGAAACCATGATGTCATTTGCCCATACCAGCATGCTGTGTCCCCCTGTAGCGCTAGCTATCGGGATGGCTCAAGGGCTAGCCGAGCATATTTGTTTTTGGGGAGGTCCCATAAATGATGCATGAAGGAAACTGATCTAGTAAGGGGCTCAACTATGATATGGGGGGCAGTTAGCTCAGCCCGAATAATCTCATGTGGCAGTGAGGCCTTAGCCTGAATCAGGGACGATTATCAGCAGAGAGATCATAGAGACTAGAGGCCTCTTCATACATCTCCATCCATAAGTGCTACCAGATCTGCCATGGTGGTCCACTGAGGGTCCCCAAATCTGAACGCCATAAAGCATAGCTGAAGCCACTAGAGGGTCAAAAAGCCACAGCTTTGTTCGAGGTTCCTAAAACTGGACCTAGGAACACATCTTCTCCAATCCTCCCAAGGCTGTATAAGCTCTCGTCAATCTAGTCTCTGCTCCTCTCCTCAATGAAAACACCGGTCCATTGAAGACTACCCCAAGATAGGTGTATGCATCTGTATACTCCACTGTCTCTTGGCCATGTGTAAAAGTGGGTGCTGACCTCTTGACCCATTGTGGTGTGGTGTTAAACACCATAACCTTGGTTTTTCCCAAGTTAACAGACAATCCACTATTGTGGGCAAATGTATACAAAGCATCAAAATGATGCTGCATCCCCGAGAGAGAGAGAGAGAGAGAGAGAGAGAGAGAGAGAGAGAGAGAGAGAGAGAGAGAGAGAGAGATTTTTTAACGTCTTTGTGAGGCCGACGTCGGCCTATGAGACAAATCAAGTATACATGTGTGTATGTCCTCCATCTATCGGAAATGACAAAAACAATCTAAACTGGTACAGAATAAGGATAAGGATAAAAACCTCGGTTTTTGATGGGATCTATGGGGGGGAATGGAGCTCTAGTACTAGGGATATGTGCATTTCTATATGCTTAGGTGGTACAACCATGCAGATGCATCAAGCTAGCTAGCTACATCGTGTGTCAATGGGAGGGTGTAAAATGTGGTGCATGTGAGGATTGTGAGCAAGGGTTGCTCAAATGAATGCAGCTGGGTGGGCCATCATTTGGGCTCATTTCTCCTCAACAACTCGACATGTTGGGGCCTGAATCTCCTCTATCTGTTTGCGGTGGAGTCGTGGGGCTTGGCATCCAATAACACGTGGGCGTCATCTGGCCCGCCGACTCGTCTCAGCCTGCTAGAGTGTCACTCCCCTCGGTGGATCTAGGAGTGGAGGGGGTGTGGACCGTGGTCCTTCGGAAAAAATCTGTAGGCTGTGACTGTTCCCCCCCCCCCCCCACGTGTCTCTGTAGGTAGCTATAGAGTGAGCCTCTTGTGCCTCTGTATTTCAAGCAGGTAGCGCCCCAACTGTCTCTGATCTCGAGAGTGCATGATCTTGCGGAGGGTAGGCTGCCCTCTAAAGAGTGACTTGTATCGGCCTCTAATATCACCATAAGCTCTGCATCTGCAAACGAAGTGCTCCTCACTCTCCACCTCCTCTCTGCATACTCGGCAGACTCTCTCCTCCCTAGGGATGTCATGTGCGCGCGTGCCCCACCTCTATCTCTAGGTGTGTTATGATACTATGAGCTGGCCAATTGCCACTAGTGAGGTGTGTGGTATGTAGGTGTCCATGTAGTGTGGTCACTGTATGAACCGGCCCTCCAGTATGGTGAGGAAATGATTTTGTAGTGTGACATCTTCCGTTGAATGGGAGATGTGATCCAAGTCTGTCTAATATATAGCTGCTAGAGATCGTGTCAGAGCACACTATGTTTCTCCCAGTGCGTGAGAGATGAACTTGGGGTGAGTCAAGGTTGTATTGGAAGGGTGGTAGGCTCTCAAGGTCAAGGCCGTGGGCTCCAAACCATGCTCTAACCTCTGGTACCAAGCTCTATCATATCCAGATTCTGCTATCTGTATGGCTGACTGAAAGGCTTTCCATGTGAGTATGTCAGCTGGGAGCTCTCTCACTTTGTGGATAAAGCAGATCGTCTGAAAGAGTGCCTCCACTACCAGGGGGGGGGGGGGGGGGGAAGCAAGCTCTGCCTTGATGATGTCCTGTGGCACTGCGGCTTGCCTCGAAAGAGGCGGGGAGATCATATATACCTGTGGTCTCTCGATCCACGTCCACTGACTATTTTGTCAATCATGGAGCCGACAGTGCTGCTACATACATCAGGGCTGGGGTGACTAATGTATCAAATAGCCAGCCCTTCGTGCGGGGCTCCTGGAAGTGCCTGATGACATCTTCGCTCCAGCATGGCCAAAGATGCATATCCTCGGGTGAGTCTGTCAATGGTGGCCTCTGCCATAGAGAAGGGTCCCTGTCTACTAGCAGAGGTGACCACCTTAACTGGGCCTCTTGCTGTTGTAAAAATGGGTGCTCGCTGGACTGATCTATAGGTGTGGAAGATCATGACCTTGGTCTTCCCAAGGTTCACTGTTAGTTCCTTTGTGTGTACAAAACTCATCCAAGGTGCTCAGATGGCACCGTAAACCCTTTGGTGACTCTGAAATCAAAACAATGTTGTCAGCGTATAGCATAATGTGGATTGGGGTACCTGCTAGGTCAGTGTTGCCTGCTCCTCCCGCTCGTAGGAGATCTCATTGATGTAGAATCCAAAGAGGGTCAGGGAGAGGGGACATCCTTGCTTAACGCCAATGGTGCTAGCAATAGACTCTAATAGGCCGCCTGGACAATGAACTCTCCCAGTCACTCTCTTATAGAGAGCATAGATAGCCCATATGATCTTTGATGGTATTCCCAGACTCTGAAGCCGTCGGAAGAGCCTCTCCTTTGGGACCGTATCGAACGCTTTACGGAAATCCACAAAGCAGCAATACATTTTCTTCTTCCGCACCTTTGCCCTATCAATGAGGCAGCGTAGAACGAAGATGTGGTCGATGGTGGAGAAGGTCCGCCTGAACACTGCCTTGACCGGGAGCCCGTAGGCCCTCGTTTTCTCCATATAAATTGAGCTCAGCCTCAAGTACTGCCCCATATAGTTTGGCCATTGTATGGCCTATCATGATAGTCCTGTAAATTGTAATTCCCTTGGTCAAAGGTGTCCCCAGATTTGTGGATTGGCACAATGGTGTCCCGGGTCCACTCCTCTGGGAAGGCTCCCCTATAGCCCAATCGAATACATTGCAATCAAGGGGGCTATCGTGGCGGCTGCGTAGATGAGGTGCTCGCTGTGTAATCCTGTATGATCTGAAGACCAGCGGTGCTGTAGATGTTGGATGGCCTTCTTGACCATCTCCGCTGTGAAGAAAGAGGAGCTCATGGGTCGGGGCCCGGGTGGTTGTGGAATCAGAGGCTGGTTTGGTA
The DNA here is from genome assembly GCF_014529385.1 of Adiantum capillus-veneris. NCBI lineage: Eukaryota > Viridiplantae > Streptophyta > Polypodiopsida > Polypodiales > Pteridaceae > Adiantum > Adiantum capillus-veneris. Next base: position 69,328,189 of record NC_140960.1, on the reverse strand, counting down.
CTTCATAGAGTTTCTCTGCATAATCGTGCCATACGTGTGGATGGAGAGAGAGAGAGAGAGAGAGAGAGAGAGAGAGAGAGAGGGGGGAAGGAGAGAGTTTTAATGTCGTAGGAAACTATCCCAAGAGACCTTAAAGATCCAGTCGATGAGGAGAGTTGAACTCAAGACCTGTTAAGAGAGAGAGAGAGAGAGAGAGAGAGAGAGAGAGAGAGAGAGAGAGAGATCCTTCTCTAATCATGACAGGATGTAAACTTATTCAGCACAGAAAAACAATACTGTCTTCCAATGCAGGTTTGCCACTTCAATAGAACTATTGTTAATGAAGTGGTTGCTAATTTTATCTCACGTAGTCTTACAGAAATTGTTGGCCTCAGCAGGTGCAAACAGACGTCAGACAGGCAGTCTTTGCCGAGATCTCTGAGGTCTTAATGGCAGTGTGTGGAACACATAAGCTACCGCTGGCTCAGACATGGTTGCCTTGCCGGCTTTATTGCACGCCGGATGGTACGGTTGTAAGAGAGAGCTTTGGTTTCACTGGTGTTGCAAGCTATGATACTAGTAGAGCGGGCCTCTTTACAGGGGATGGGCCTTACTGTGCTAATGACCCTGGGGTGGCCGGATATAGGCAGGCTTGCTCTGAACACTGCTTGGAGAGGGACCAAGGAGTGCCTGGGAAAGCATTTATTTCAAATCAGCCCTTCTTTTCTTGCGACATCAAGGAATATAGTAAATCAGAGTATCCGCTTGGCCATCTTGCACGTGTTTTCAAGCTGAGCGCTGCTGTTGCAATTCGTCTACGGAGTGTGCTCACTGGCGTGAATGACTATATTTTGGAGTTCTTTCTGCCCCAGTCCTGTGTAGATCCTTCGTCGCAACAACTTTTGCTGAACACTTTATCGATAACAATGCAGCGCGTATGCAGAAGCTTGCGTACTGTCACAGATGCAGAATTAGAAGAGGAGAGAGTGAAGTACAGCAGGGTAGGTGTGCAGTCCAGTGAGATTGATGACACCACACAATTTCTTCCAAGGATGTTGTACACTGGAAACCAAATGCTGAGGTACCCAGGTGAATCTTCTGGCCAAACCCCCAATGCTCAAAGAGAGCAATTCAATTGTCCGATGGACTCAATAAACCAACTTATTGAGGCCAAAAAGCAAGCAGCACCTGACCATGCTCAAAGCAATCTAGAAACCTTGACAGGGCAAGTCCAAACAACGACTGCACCCTCCCAAGATAAGTATTCCAAGGCTTCGACATCACAGTTGAACAATGATACAATCAGTTCCTTCCAAGTTCCGAAGGACATGCAGGAAAGCAGTAGAAGGGGAGCTGATTGTAGGCGGCGGGGGACCATGGAAAAGACCATTAGCTTGAGTGTTCTACAACAGTACTTTGCCGGTAGTTTGAAGGATGCAGCCAAGAGCATTGGGGGTATGCAAGTCTTCAACTTTGTTAGATTATGGTTTGGTCCTGGACAAATTATTTGCTCTGTCAACCCAGTGCGTAATCTCTCTATGGATTGGAATGTCTTTGTGATGTGTCTGTTGATGTTCTATGAATGGGCCTAAGCTGGTTTCCTCTCTATGGCTATGCAGTGTGCCCAACAACTTTGAAGAGGATATGTAGACAGCATGGTATCTCCAGATGGCCTTCACGCAAAATCAACAAAGTCAGCCGGTCCCTGAAAAAGTTGCAAGGGGTGATTGATTCCGTACAAGGGGCTGATGGAGCATTAAAAATTAATGCTCTTACATGTGATATTACCTCATCAGCAGGTGCTGTAAGAGGCGTACAAGCAGGTAGCAACCCACCTGCAGTTACAGTGGGGAGTGGGTGGGCGGTGTCGTGGGCAGCCAGGAGCAACAACACCTCGTCTCCCGTTTCCAGTAGCTCTCAAGAGCCCTCATTGGAACCTGGAATCTTCGCAACAGAGGAGCAGGCTACTTGCGTCTCTTCGCCAGATGCAGGGCAATTTCCTTCAGCTGCAAGTATTGAGAACGTCGGGACTATCCCTGACATGGTGGTGGAAGGCAATGCGTTCGGCCGAGCTTCACATGTAGATAGTGTGTGTGACACTAGCAATCAAATGAAGGAAATCAACAATGATTGCAGAGGGGATAGCCCTTTGCCAATGACAACTCAGCTTCTTGCTGACATGGAGGAAGTTTCTGATAGAAATAGTGGTCCATTACATGGTAATAGCACTGGCTTTCGATCTGCAGTGGATCTCAGTGAAATGGAGTTTAAATGCCATCAAAGCTCAGGTTCTGAGCCAAGTGAGCAAGTTAGCTGTGCTGCTCATGAAAGGGGGTTGACTGGCCACAATAGGGGTACTTTTGAGGCCCGAGTTCATGGAAGCGCAGATGTGTGCTCAGCTCTACAAAGCCATACAGATGGCGACGAGACTGTCGGAAATGGGCTTTTTGGAAACTTGAATAACTTCTCTGATCACTCAAAGCGTGCAGGGGTAGATGCAGATACAGAGGTCCAAGCACCTTCACAAGAAGATGAAGCAAGCCAGCGGTCTCCTGGTTTAGCTGGCTCTTCACAAGGATTTGGTTTCTTAAAGCTCCATGACTCCATGTCGCCCTCTTTTAGTGTAGTGGGTAGCTCCCAAAGAGGAAGACAAGGTGTGCAGGAAGCAACTACGATAATCAAAGCGAAGTACAAAGACGACACCGTGCGTTTCAAAGTAGGGCAGACGTGTGGATATACAGATATTCGGGAGGAAGTTGGAAAGAGATTCAGGCTGAAATCCGACAGCTTTGATTTGAAGTACTTCGACGATGAAGAATGGGTAATGCTTTCTTGTAATGCAGATCTTGCGGAGTGCTTTGACATTCTCAAGACATCCGGTGGTAGGCATGTGAAGTTACTGGTTCGTGATTACGCAAGCTCAATGGGCAGCTCTAGTGGAAGCACAGGAGAATCTTGACATTAGTCTGCTACTTAGGAAATTACTACACACTAGCTTCTCTTGATTGTCTGTTGAGACCCCAATTCAAGAGGGCTTCAATCGTGAAGCCTTCTCTGTAACTATATCTCTCAACCTTTAATGGTGATACAGGTATTCAGCAAACAAGCTCAACTCTTTATTGCTGTAGCATTCTCGTTGTACACAAAGGTAGCTTTTTGAAGTGGGATGGTTGTATAAACAAGTGCACACACACAAACGTTCTGTTTGAGCTTTGCTATGAGCATAAGTGTTTTTATGAGGTCTGAACTGTTTTGAGATTTGAAAAGTGCTTCAAAACATCCATCTTTGTAGATGCTTCGTAGACCTCGTACCTGTTGTGCGTGATCTGTAATCTTCGAGTGAAGAGCCCAGAAATGTTAGGGTCATAGGGTAAAGGGGCCAATAAAAAGCCGGGTCCTGCTGAGGGACCTTGCCACTCCCAGTTTTAAAACCACCTTGCACCAATTAAAGGACACAACGAGCTTATTGGTAGAGTGGTTAGAGCCAGCGATTCCTAAATCTCCACCGTGAATAACGAGATTAAACCTTGTTGGCAAAATTGCACATCACTCCCGCCGGGGTGTTTCGCTTAATTTTGTTACTCTCTCGATTGCGCTCAGATTTTTCCTGCGTATACATCTCACTTTTGCACTTCTCCACACTTAAAACGGTGCAGAGTGTGCTCGTTGAGATCCCATGCTCATGATTGTAAAATAAAGGTGACCGTAGGCGAGCTCCCTTGCCCTAGTTGGGGCGGAGGTTGACCATCAGACCCCACCAAAAAGAGACCTTTGTGCAACCAATGAGTTGCATGGTCTTTCAAGTTTTTGGTAATCGAATCCATTTTATCATTTTTGGCCTTCTAAAAGAAGCCTCAGAGAAGTGTTGGGTTAGGCTGCCAGTGTTAGGATTTGAAGGGCAACCTATTCTTTCAAAAGATGGGTTGTAGAAAAATGCACCCTTCCCTATAGAAGGGTCTATTTTCAGATTGCCCTTCCAATGAGAAAATTTCGCATATTTTACAAGGCAAGATACTATATTCTGTCAATGAGTATAACCAATATGCATATAGATATTGTAAATGAGCATTAATATTTATAAAATGTTTTTTAATTTGCCCTTCCATTGACATGTATTCTATTTTTTTACCCTTCTTTATAGAAGGATAATTTTTGAACAAGCCCTTCCAATGGCAGACTTAAAAAAACTTTGGCTTTCATACGACCGGCAAAATGCCTTAAGAAGGGCAGATGGGCGTCAAATCTTATCACTGGTTAGGCATACTTTCAATGTTTTCAATGATGATTGAGACTTACCTTAAACGTTATTTTGATTTCAAAGTATCAAATGGATATTTTTATTTTACCTTTCATTTCACTTACATGACTTGACTTCTCTTGCATTCTATTCTTTTAGAATGTCAAAGTGAAGCTTATTGTATAATTCTAGTAAGTTCTATGCGCGCGCACACACACAACATAAATAAATAAATATATAATATATGTTAATGAGTTCTTTTTGTTATATATGTAATTTTTTTTTATTTATCTATTTACACACACACATAAATATATACATATTATAAAGAGCAAACCATGGTAAAGAGAAGAAAAACCGGTGCAATTGTGTCAAAACTTAGTTCAACCATCCTACAAATTTCAAAACATTTGCTAGTATCTTTTTGTTTGCTTCTTTGTGAGGAGGCTCGATCGCTTAATTAAAGAGACATTCCCGAACATTGCTTCACCTTAAATAATTCTAGTTAAACTCAATCTAATGATTTTATCACTTTCTTATTGTTTTAGAAAGCCATCGTGACCCTTTCACTTGTTTAATATAATAAGAGGCATTAAAAAAGCTTCTTGCAGAAGGGCCCTCTTTAATTTTGAAGGGCTTATCAAATTTTATTTGAGTGCCCATATATCCTTTAAACCCAAGTTTAAAGGGCCTCTATTTAATGTCCACACTACACTTTTGACTTTTTGACCTCCGATAGCAAGTAGCAATTGGAAAAGACATTTCTTTGACGTAAGGGGTGGTTGAAGCACCCCCTACATTTGATGTGAGAAAATATAGGGACAGGTTCCAGTCCTTTTAATTGTTTTCTCTTTTGAAATACGCCTATGAAACCCACATAATTCTTTTAAAGAGCCCTCTAATATCACCTTTAGAGGGTCTATGGGGGAGCCCTCTAAAATCACCTTTAGAGGGTCCATGGGGGAACCCTCTAATTGTTTACTAATTCTTGGTGTGTAAAGATATGTCGCATGTCCCAAAAGGGAACGGGTCGGTGGGTTTTGGTGCATAAACCATAGTTACAAGGAATGCAAGAAAGGGGGTTTTCCCCCTATTTTTTACTCCCGTTGTCCCTTGTTTTTTCTCATTACCTTGTTCTTTGTTCCTTGATTCGAGTAAGAGGATTTTTTCTCTAATATTTCTTAGCCTCCTTAAGTAACGAAAAAAAAGGTTGCGTAGAAATAGATGAACCCCTTTGGTCAAATGAACCAAGCTGAAAGGAAGCACACCACAACAAAAGATAAGGCTAGTTGATGTCTACGTAGTAACAAGGTTTTGCCACTACTAATTGGCGAATACATTCATTTTCTTCGTGGATCACCAGGCACTCCTCTTCCTAGTTAACAAGCCTAGTGCCATAGGATGGCTAGCCTACTTCGGTTTGTCATCTTGCTTGAGTTCGATTTTGAGGTCGCAGCCACAAGCAGATCACTTGTCTAGGATCACCCATGGAGTTGTAAGAGCCCATTGGAGTTGGAGATGAGTAACCCAATGCAATTCTACTTGCTATCGAGCAAGCCTCTTTCTGTCCTCTACAATTTCACTTAAATTAGCCTTGGAGAGTTACTCAAGAGCAGACTTTGTGCAACAAAGAAGTAAATTCTCTTTGATTTTTGGACATCTCAATTACAAAGATACAAATCTAGCACTCAAAGAAGTAGTTTTCCCTAATGACTAGAACTCTGTCATGAGAGGTAAGCAGGTGATCTATGGCCCATGATCAAATGGTTCGATTAATCAATTGGCAAGGATATTAGTGGCCCAGAATGCGAGATGCCACAAATAGAGTATGTAAAGAACTACATAGAGTGTGAAATTTATAGCCCAAAGCTTTGTGTGACACTTCACCACACCATGGAAAGGCAAGATATAGCAATTTCATGTACAATTATTTGACCACAAGAAGGGTCAACTTAAAGCCATAGTGTAGATAAGAGAGAAATCATAGAGGCTAAAGCATAGAGGTATCAGGTGATTGGTAACCAACTCTATCGAGTGGGAATTGACATGACTCTAAGATTGTGCATACCCAAGCCAAAGTATCTAGAGGTGCTAAGTTATACTCATGTAGGCATAAGAGCTAGGCACTTTTTAGGCCTTGCAGTTGCTAGATTTATTACTTGCTTAGAACTTTGTCGGCCAACCTTACTCATGGATGCCATTGAATTTTTGAAGAAGTGTGATGCTTGTCAAAGGGTGCACGTTGCAATTATGCATGATAACATGCCTTTACAACCTATAGTAAGCACGAGACCGTTCACTAAATGGGGATTAAACTTTGTTGGATTGTTGGTATGAGATGCCAATACACTATTGTAGCCACATATTACTTAAGATATTTCAAACTCCCTTGGGCTTGGAAGTAGATATCTACGAGAAATGCCATGAACCAGAGTATGCCAATCTAAATAACAATGCCTCACATATTTTTTGAACATCTCTTTGTTTGCTAAATATGGTGTCATTTGTTCTCAGCTATTTATATTTCTTGTTTTTGTTCTAATAAATATGCTTTTGTTGCTCGGTCGCGACATCTTATTTCTTTACTTCTTGAGAAAGGATACTTATTCAAAAGATCATAAAAAATGTTTGTTCATTTTTGCATTATAGGATGTTTCTTCTGAATGTTTCTTCCTTTGGAATGTTCAAGAGAAGAAATAGTAAATTCACTAAAAGGGGGGGAGCTTAAAAGCTCAATTATTGTTTAACTTAGTAACACACTAATTTGCTGTATAGATCTTTAGTGCTTTCAGTATTTTTGCTCTTACGTGACAAATGCTAGCCTTTATCATGGCTGAGTATGTCCATCACCTCCTCACGGTGATATAAACTCCATTTGTTGGCTTTATAGAGTATGATCAAATCATGAATGAGCTCTATACAAACCTGCATCTACTCTTGGACATTGATGATGTGAGTAGAGATGTCGTAGCTGTTGTGTCCAAACTATGCATATAAATGTGATAATTGTATTCTTCATGTTTGGACAAGCAGTGAAGTTAAGGATGCATATTGTCAAGTTTTGAACTTTGTACTGCTTTGGTTATGTTTCACCTCTTCTAGGTAGGTTGAGTGGCCAATTGAATTTGGATTTGTTGTACCTAAATAACGAGTAGCTAGCTGCTTTCTATGAATGGGATGCACATGCTTTGTTGAATAGGCTAGATAAGATGGAGAAATTAGGAGACACATGGCTTTAAGTGGTTTAGGGTGTGTATATAGAGAATCTATGATCCGAGGGTTGGCAAGATAAGAACCTTCGAACTCAAGAATCAAGGAAGGGGAATTTAGTTTTCCTCTTCACTCTGAAAAGCATAAATGCAAACTCCCTGTTAGGAGATCAGAATGACTTGTGATAAATGACATTGCCAGTGGGAAAGAGATCATAGATGGCCAGCCAATGATCAACTATGTCAATGACATTCTTATAAAAAGGTACAGTGGATCACTAGCTGGAGTTGAGGCTCAAGTCGAAACCAAGAAACGAACAAATAAGCTAAAAAACAAGTGGTCGTCATTATCAAGCCAAAGATGACACTATCTGTGCAATACGTGCCGTGCGCGCGCGCACACACACACACACACACACACACACACACACACACACACACACACACACACACACACACAGAGAGAGAGAGAGAGAGAGAGAGAGAGAGAGAGAGAGAGAGAGAGAGAGAGAGAGAGAGAGAGAGGTCAAATATGGCCCATGGTATCAGGTACAACACATGCAGCGGTTCCTTATAAGTGAAGACATTAGATACATATCATTCATGGATTGAGGGTCTGTTGGGAGGGACATAAAGAAAAAGAAAACCTAAGGGGGGTTGAGAGAGGGGGAAGCCTCTTTAGGAGTTTGAAACTCTTGAATTATGGATTTACCACTCCCATTTACCTTGCTTACGGGCTTTGTACATCTTCTTCAGCTCATTCTTTTTAGACTTGAGTTGATTCGTAGTTAGCTCTTCGGTGATCCAAAGTGTCCCCTTGAGGAAACGGGATTGACGTAGCAGTGTCATCTAGTCCTCTTTGCCCTTGAAAGTGAGAATAGATAAGTGCTCGGGAGGCACTTGTCTATGTGTGTCATTGATCCAATAATTTTTTTCTTGCTGGATGGTAATTGGTTGAAGTATGTCATTGAGCTTAGTGATTGCTTCTTCAAGGGTGTGCTCACTGGTGCACCAAGGCGATTGGAGCCCACAAATGCGGACCTTGAAGGCATTCTCTTCCTGGAGTCTTCTTTTGAGAGAGAGAGAGAGAGAGAGAGAGAGAGAGAGAGAGAGAGAGATAAATAGTCTTTAAAAGGTGCATCAAGATTGGACAGGCTCCACCTCTATACCACTACCTGCAAGCACGCAGTGTGAACAAAAGAGACTCCAAGTCAACTATGTGAGCAACAAGGGGGAGGACGATGACCCGCCTCCTTGTGTATCTTCAAGTAAACTCTACACTCTTAGGATTACTTGATTCAAGGAATTGAAACCATTTTAGAAACAGGCAAATAAGCCAATACAATATAGATAAAGTCATGTGAATATGGATCAAGGCTCATTTTGGAGGGTGACCCCTATCTTTCCTTGGAAGGGCTGAGTTGTTTTTATCCTTCTTATACAACGGGTAGATTTTGAGCTCATCCTTCATTCGTCATATTTAAATTTATGTGCCCTTCTTAGCACGATTCCCAAAGATTTAACCCTTTTAATGACCTTGCTATGAATTTTGAGACATGATGAAGCCACTCATAATGATAAATATTTTTCTAAGTTGTTGAAAGAATATTTTAGCAGCTAGCAAAGAACATAGATAAACATACTTATCAAAACCATTACCATTGTTTAGACGATCTTATTGACAATCCTTAAAATTTTTATAACCATGAGAAAAGCTGTAGAGTTAATTTGCATTAGATAAAATCATATCCCTTCAAAAACATAGTGTATAAGCTATTGCCCAAATAGCTACAAAATCGAGAAGCATTTCTAAGTGAAAATTGTTAGAAATACAATTGCAGGAATGCCAAAAAGTATTGATAAAGATGAAGGAGAAACTAAAGAACACACAACACAAAAATTAGTATTATTGACTCTTGAGTATGCGAATACAAATATCAAGCCGGGGAGAAAAACCTCCTAAAGAGTGAAAAACGTGTCCCGACGGTCGTAAGTCTGTTCACACACATCAACACCATAATATGGTAACAAAGATCTACACGATAACAACATCTATATTCTTCTTTACCTTGTAAATTAGAGGCGCACTTGTGTGTGCAATGACATCTATATGCCATGGTTCCTGGAACATGCCAGTTCTATTAGCATAATCATCTCGCTGGATGAAAAGCAATTTTCCCATCCTCCTGTCCCAATAGTTGAGAGCACACTATTTTGAAGTCGGTCATGACTTCTTTATTGGCCAATTGTTGATGCATTTGGAATTTGGGATTCAATATAAATGCAGCACCATGTAATGGTGTATGCAACTGCACCCATTGCTTGTTGGCAGCTGTGATTATGGCAGTTTTGTCCTTTTCACCAAAGCCAACATGCTCTCTTACTTTGCGTAATGCCTTTGACATATACCAATAGACTGGACCAAAGAAAAAAGAGTCTTTGTCAAGTGTTTGCAAAAGATCTACAAAGGGTTTGGCCAAGGTGACAATTCTCTCTACATTGCGCCAAAAAACCGGCGAGTTCACAAGCTGTGCACATCTTGTAGGTGCCTCTGGGGATGGGAACGGAGTCTATTTTTGGAAAAAGTTTCTGGAAATTCTCAAGATGAGGTCGTCCTGTGGGCAATATGAATCTGTGATACATCCAGGCTTGTAGGCCATGAGCATGCATGAAGACTGGAAAATCTGGGAAAACGGATATAACTGAGCCAAATGGCTACAAGCTGGAATACAGGTGAGGGGAAATAACAAAGAGAGAGAAAAATGTCTTGACCCCCACAAAGGTAGAGAAGAGGGATGCCTTGGAGCCTCTAAAAGATTGGCACATGGGGATAACAGAGAAGTAGAAAGGGCCTAGTAGCAATCCAGAAGGACAACCAGATAGAAATACACATGTATAGCAACAGACCAGGATGAGGGTGAAGAAGGCATCATGAGGAATCCACAAAACTATAGAAGAGATTCAACATGGTAGAGACATGGTGCTAATAAACATCTGAGACCTGTATGAAGTTGATAACAGTTTGAGGTAGGTATCTCCTTGGATGTGTCCATAGTGATCCATTACAGCTCCAATACTCCACGTGTCTTTGAATGTGATGTCTCACAAGCCAGGATTCTCAATTCGAGGGCCTGCCATCAATGATGACTCGGTTGTCCCGCCGTCGCTCGCGCTCCTAGACCTTGGGAGTTGGGCAGATTGTGCTGATCAAATGAATCTTCCATGCGGCACATTCACCTGCTATATAAGAAAGTGAGGGTTGCTTTGGCCCCTCACTTAGCCTTGGATTTGCATTGTTTGTGTGTGTATGGGATAATAGTGAGAGATGGCTTTTTTGTCTGTCTGCTTACCGTGGTGCTATGGAGTTGGTTGAACGTGATGCAACTTCTCAGGTCGGTAAACTGCCGAGCTTGCTTTGTTCTGCAAAATTATGTTGTTCTTAGCCGAAAACATGGGGCCTTGTTTTTTTTCACTAATTACTTAGCATAATAAGGTTGATTCCTCTAAAACACACAGTCCTATCAAGGAAAAAATCTAGCATGTTTATATGATTTCTTATTGATTGATACAATTTTGATTAATGTTGGAATTAGGGTTGCAAGGAAATGTTGGAATTAGGGTTACAAGGAAATGCACATAGCTTGGAGAAGACGAAGGAAGCTCAAGGCACACAATAGAGAGTGTATTACTTAGTGTGCAATGGAAAGATAGATAGCCCTAGAATGAATGGATGTATATACAATACACGAGGGAAAAAACCTCCTAACGAGGGAAAAAATGCCGCGGCGGTCCTAAGTGTGTTCACACACATCACTATCACATGTATATGGTAACAAATCCCCCCTAGAGTGATGCGGTGAATGAGAGCTGGCACATGAGTAAAGGGAAGTTCCATGCCCTGAGGACATGATCAGTCCACAAAGGGGAGTAAGCCCAAAGCTTTGCGGAAAGGTTCAAACTTCTCACGAGAGAATGCCTTTGTGAAAAGATCTGCAAGGTTGTCCTGTGTTGGCACATAAGCCAAGCTGAACTCTCCTGTTGAGAGCCTCTCCTTGACATAGTGGTAATGCACCTCAATGTTCTTTGTACGAGCATGAAAAATTCGGTTCCTGGCACATAAGCCAAGCTGACCTCTCCTGCTGAGAGCCTCTCCTTGACATAGTGGTAATGCACCTCAATGTTCTTTGTGTGAGCATGAAAAATTGGGTTCCTTGCAACTGCCAATGCGCTCTGACTGCCAGTGTAGATAGTGTTGGCAGTGTCATGTCCAACACCCAAACTAGCCATAAGGCGTCTGAGCCATACACATTCAATGGTAGCTGTGAAGACTGCCCTGTACTCAGCCTCACAACTAGAAGTGGCCATAGTAGGTTGCTTCTTGCTCAACCATGATATACATGAACTGCCAAGAGTGAAATGAAAACCACTTGTGGACACTCGCATGTCAAAACAACCAGCCCAATCTAAGTCCAAAAAAGCATGTAAGTCTGGCGGCAATGATCCCCCCTGGGATACAACAAGCCAAGATGTAAATTGCCACTCAAGTAGGGGAAAATCCTCTTGAAAGCCTGCCAATGCGTAGACCCTAGGCTATGCATATTTGTTGACCTGTGAGACTGCAAAATGAATATCTGGCCTCGTGTTGCATACATAAATGAGGCAGCCAATAGCAGTTTGATAAAGAGTGACATTAGCAGGAGTACCAACATCATGTAGACTCAACTTCAAACCTGTTTCCATGGGAGTGGCAATAGGTTTGCAATACTCAAGTCCAAACATACATCGCAATGTCTCTATGTAACTTTTCTAACACAAGGCAATACCACCATCACACTACTTAAACTGTATGCCCAAGTCAGCCTTAAATTCAGTAATATGTGCCTCATTGGGATCAGTGATCAACAAATCATCCATAAAGAACAACAATGAGAAGTACATCGCCCTCATGCTTGACATACAATGTGCTTTCTGTTGGACTATTACAAAAGCCCCGTTTAACCGAATGAGTGTCAGTTTTCTCATACCAAGCATGAGGAGATTGCTTCAACCCATACAAAGCCTTCTTACATCTACACACTTTGTCCTCTTGTCCTTTCTTGACAAAATCGCGAGGTTGCGTTACATAAACTTCCTCAAATATATCACCATTCAAGAAAGTAGGAACAATGTTTGATTGTACATCATCCCAACCAAAATGAGCTACCAATGCACGTAGAAAATGAACAATAGTCACACAACAAGTGGGAGCAAAAGTTTCTTCATAATCTATGCCTTTTTGCTACGCATAGCCTTCTGCAACAAGTTGAGCCTTATGGCGATCAACCTCACCATCCGGCTTGCATTTCAACTTGTAAACCCACTTTGTACCAATGGCATTTTTCCCAGGAGGCAAATCACATAAAGTGCAGGTGTCATTTTCTATAATTGCATCATATTTTGATTCCATGGTAGCCATCCAATTTTTTGAATTTTGTGCTTCATCAAAAGACAGAGGTTCCTCAACATCATGTAGGCTAGACACAGCCAAAGCATAACAATCTAATGCATAAGATGCATGGTGAGAACCTGAACGAGTATGACTAGACAAAGATGCATCCAATTTACTGTCACCCAAAGTATGCACCAACCATTTTGGCATACCTCTAGCGTGCTCATTTTCAACCTTTTCCTCATCAAGTACATCATCTACATCGGCATCAGTAATAGGTTGATCTGTAACATTTTCAAAAATCCCCATAGGCTGTACATTTACCTCATTGGAATTTACATTTGTATTTTCACCACTTAAAAGAGGCAACAAAGTGTCATAAATGTCCTGTGAGCTTACATTATGTCTCTAGCAAAGGCTGAATAGAATCTTCCACAAACACAACATCCCGTGAAACCAGAATACGCTTTGTTTGTGGATGATACAACCTATAACCATTGATTTCGGCACTATAACTAACAAAAATACATGTGACAGCCTTATCATCCAAATTTTTGCGCTGTGTTTGTGGCACCAAAGAATATGCCAAACATCCAAAAACACGCATGTGCTCAATAGAAGGCTTTCTATCATGCCATGCTTCATATGGAGTAATAGACTGCAAAGCTTTCGTAGGACACCTATTTAGTGCATAAGTGTGACACATGATGGCCTCAAGCCAAAAAGAATGCGCCAAAGATTGACTTTTGACCATACATCGTGCCATTTCCGTAAGTGACCCGTTTTTCCTCTCAGCAACACCATTTTGTTGAGGTGTATAAGGCATTGTACATTGGTGTTTTATCCCACGACTAGCCAAAAATGCATTAAATTCAGTCGATCGGGATGGAGGGTGCCCATAGTACATTTCGAGACATTTTCAACCATAGCAGAAATTGTTTGAAGCACATAAAAACTTCAAACTTCGCTTGAAGCAAAAATACCCATGCATTCCTGGAGTAATCATCAATGAAAGTCACAAAGTAAGGTAATTTCCCAAGGACGGAGTTTGCATGGGCCCACAAACATCACTATGCACAAGCTGCAACCTGCATGTGGCCCTAACTGAACAATCCTTTGAAAACTTAGAACGCTGCATTTTACCCAAAATACAGCCTTCCCAAACATGTTTGACAGGTGCTTCAAGAGGCGGCAAAGAAGCAACCATATCAGATATCTGCAAACACAACAAACTTGCAAAATTCACATGCCCAAAACATGCATGCCACAGTTTTGCATCTGAAACAACCCTTGAATCTGCAACTGCACTGTCAAAATACCACACATGTGAGTTTGCAGCAACTAACATGCGTGCATCATGTACAACAGGATTGTAAGTGCACTCTGCACTGAAAGTCCATTCTGCATCAACATCGGCATCACATGCTCCTTTCACAGAAGATTCAACAATGGCTGCATTTGTAGTGGAACCAACATTCACAGTGGAACCACCCTCTTTCTTCTTAGCCTCTTTGGACTTCAACTTAGGACACTGCTTGATCAAGTGATCATTAGCTTTACAATAATGGCAATGCATCTTCTTTTTCCCCTTATCACCAAAATTTCTAGACAAATTGCTGCCAACAGAAGCATTAGGAACAGGTGATTTTCCAATCGCAGGAAGAACCATAAGAAGCGTCTGCATTGCTATTACCACCCTTTCTTTGCCTCTTCAACTGCACGATGTCTAGTCTTGTTTTTTTTTGGAAAGTGACTCTTGCAACAGCAATGTGCATAATGCATCAAACTTGACAACTTCAGGATTTCCTTGGGTTATAAGTATCCAAGTACTAGCAAAAGTCTGGTAAGAATCTGGTAGGGCATCAAGAACAATCTCCACAAGGGAACTGTCTGAAATGACTTCACCTGTAGAAATAAGTTGCTCATTGATATCCTTGACAACAGCAAGGAAAGTGTCCATATCATCTTCCTCATGCATAATCTTTGACTCTAGGTCTTTACGGAGCAATGCAATTTTTGCCTCATTGGGCTTGCATAAAGACCAGCTAGAATATCCCAAGCCTGTTTTGCAAATTTCGCTGAACGAATGTGAAGAGTAATGGTGCGCTTCACATACAACGTAATGAAAGGATGAGCCTGTGCATTCTTTACATCCCAACAAGCTTGTTCTGTCGTAGGCAAAACAACTCTAACAGCAGCAATCCTTGCAGGAAGACTTGCAGCATCCTCAACATCGCCTACATCCTTAACTAGGACGTACATCAATGCCCCTACACAATATTCTAGATGCCCTTTGACACAAGAATATGTTGCATCATGTAAGTCCACATAGGGTAATTGTCCCCATCCAATCTATTCCCATCAACAAACATCTTGAACACATTTGTGTTGTTGTCAGCCATTGCGAATGCCTACACCTGATGTGAAAACTACCCAAAAAGAGGAGAAATAAAGCGGGAACAACACGTGCTAAATAGCACAAACTGTAGAAGATTGTAAGGGACCTGTTATGCAAAAAACGACACTGACAAAAATTTTGCACAAAATGAGAAAATAGCATGTGCAGCATTGCCTCTAGTGGAAACGGAGGCCGAAATGAGCATGAATACGAAATCTGAGCAGATTAAGCTCTCTGAGCTATCCCAAAATTTTTGTCGACCTGCAAACGTTCGCCAAAGCTCACTGAAATCGGAGAAATTGAGTAGGGGTGCGCTAGAGCTGCTGCCGTTTAAGCACGGGAGGATGCAACTTGCTCTGATACCAATTGTTGGAATTAGGTTGCAAGGAAACGCATACAGCTTGGAGAAGATGAAGGAAGCTCAAGGAACACAATAGAGAGTTTATTACTTAGTGTGCAATGGTAAGATAGATAGCCCTAGAATGAATGGGCGTATATACAATGCATGGGGGAAAAAGCCTCTTAAAGAGGGAAAAAATGCCCCGGCGGTTTAAGTTAGAGGATATATGAGTTTTTCAATAATATTGATGTTTCACGTTATAATATGTTTGAATAATGAAATTGAATGTATTATACAACCATTATTCACATTCAAAATGTTTTGCAAATAACATATCATACACCCTAGGTCAAGAGGGTTCTTCTTCTACCATAGAAGATGAAAAAACTATTGTAGGAACATTCCCAAACCAAATCAAAAGTAGCAAAGAAATTGGAAAAAAACTATGCCAACTAATGAAATGTATTTTTGTGCAAAGTGCTCTAAAACATATACACCTTCAAGGGGTCATTAACTCAGAAAGAAAAATGCCTTGCAATGGAGGAGGACAGGAGTAGTCATGTAAGACAAGACTAGGGCTAAGACTAATGGTTTCATCATTTTTGTTGATGAAAGAGATCTACAATTGGTGCAAAGTGTGGCGTCATTGATGACATTCAATAAAACACATCTTTTGGTAGCCCCTAAGAATGCCCACATATCCATTTAGGACATATATGAATCATCACGGTCCCTACAATGTACCAATATCAATGATGGTAAATAACCCACATAGACTCCGGGAACGATCATCCTCAAATGAACAAGAATGTAAACATGAATAATATATAGATATGAAACTCAAAATGACATGGCTATCATTATTAACAACGGGACACAAATTGGTCATTACCTTGTCATGCACACCTCTAAATACCTAAAATGATATAACACGACCTATCTGATGGCTTTTTAGACCAGACAACTTAACGATTGAAATACTTTGAATTTAACTTCAAAATATTTCAACTTAACAATTGAAATACTTTGAATTCACCTTCAACTATCACAAACACTCAACATGGATGAAGCACAAAGATGTCTTGAAGTATCAATCACAATGGAGTGAATCTACACAAGAAGATCACTTGATATTTCTTAGTCACATAAGCTTGGAACGTTTCAAAACTCAAGAAGATGATAGTCTAGGACTATCAAAAAAAATTTGCACCGTTAAAACTAATTTATAAGTGCCAAAAATTGCAATCCACCATAGATGCATAAAAATAGCTCAATAGCTTCTCCTAAGGCATAGAATCATCCTTGTATCAAAAGGTTAGCATTTGAACTTGAATACATCACCAAAACAACAAATTAAGGTTTAGTCAGCATAGATATGATCCTTCAACAACTTCTAGTGAATATACTCAAGAGATGGAGCAAAGAAGAAAATAATAGTGCACTTACAAAGAAAATGCAAAGCTTGATGAACTCTGACTAAATAATGTTGAGAAGAAGAAGCGGCTAGACAAGGCCACAAAGGTGGAGGAGGAATGGTTGAAAGATAGGGGATACAAGTACTTATCGATCACCAATCCACTCAATGGTGATGAGTTTTCCAAGTTATTGTTTGGCATTATTGGGATGATCCAGACATGCTAAAGATCACTAGAGACACATTATATCGTCTAACAAACTCAAAAATCACACTTGAGAGGTAATCAAGCCATTTTCTTCTCATTTAATAGTAATGTGCAATATTTTATGTTTCCATGTGCTTGTTTGATGGGATGTTGTTATATAATTTTGCATCTTATGAGTCTCATTAAGTCCAAAGATCCACATTATCCTCATTTCAATGACTACAAACTTTTTGGGGTTACATGAAGAAGAAGACTTATTGGGCTCACTTGCATGGGAAGGCTACACTTTTGATTGAAAGACTCTAAGTAAAGGGTCCACAACTTTCAAATTCTTTTGATGAATTTTACAAGATGAGCACAAATAATCATATTTTTATAGGTTGACATTTAAGAAATGTATTTATTAGATTATAGACGTGTTTGAGTTTACGCAATATGAACTTGAGCATGTTTTTTGCTTCTCAATATGTATGTAGGCTTTTCTTCATCTCATGGATGTGGTGAAGTCTTTTGACACTAGCAAGAAGATGTCGGAACTTGTGTTTTTTGCTAAGCGATTTATTTATAGGTTTGTGTCTTTGCCTTACACTCTTCAACATTGCCTAAGAAGTTATGTGATGGTGGGCAATGAGATCGTTATATGCCATATGGGAGCCCAAGGTGGGGTGGATGGTTTTTAATAAAAAGGTGGTCTCCATACAAAGGAGACTCTTTCAAAAATTTTAAAAATCATATGTCCTCTTATGTTGTTGATCACTAGTGATTCTATTTGATTCGATTTATAGAAGAGGGTGTTTGAATCGTTTGCCATGGTTATGTGATGGCTGACCATATTGAGTATGGTTGAGATTTTGGTGTGTGAGAAGATCCTTCAATCCCATGTGGGAGCTCAAGGGGGTGTAGATGTTTTTTTTTTGAAAAAGTGGTCTTCATACAAAGAAGACTCTGGTGAAAATTTTAAAAATCATATGTTTGTTTGTTACTTGATTGTGATTCTACTTAATTCTATTTGTATGCATTTACAAAAGCGCATGGTTCTTAAAACTTTGTAGACGGATTGTGCAATGCATAGAGGAGTAGGAGTTGGATGCCCAATATTCACTAGAGAGTGGAGTAATGTGTGCAAGGATAATACCATGTATTCTCCATCATTGCTTGAGAGAAAAGTGACAAATTGGGAGGCGAATGCTTGCCCTTGGTGGTTGGACTATGAAAGGGCAGGGGAACTGACATGCTAATCTCCACCCAGCCATGCCCTATATAGACCCTTGGTCTTCTAAATATAGGGACCCCCTTGACTGCATATCCCTCCTGGCCCTTGGCCCGGACTCGTGTCCTGACATTACTCTCCCCTTAAAGAAGAGTTTTCGTCCTCGAAAACAAAAGTGGGAAACTTCTTCTTAAGAACAATAATGTTTTCCCAAGTGGCACCTTCTTCAGGTCAGTTGGAGCGGAACCCGATTCAGTAGGAGGTTCAATGAAACCAAGAGTAACATCTTGATTTTCTACATTGTTGTCCATTTGTAACCATCTGATGGTACCGGTTCCTATCCCAACGTAATGTGTAGACTCCATTTAGAATGCTCATGAGCATGGTAAACGAGTTTATCACAACACAGGTGTACCAAAAGAGTACCTCTTGTCACTTTCCATGAAAGTAACTTGCTGACATAACTCATCAGCCAATTTTAAGTCCTTGACTTGGTCCCAATTTTCATCATCAGTAAACAACCCCACCCTAATGAGTGTTCAAGGTTGAGAACCTGAGTTATACATGAAGAGACTACCTAGTCACAACATGCGTTAACTGATAGTAAGTAAACTCCAAAAAGAGCAATAAATTCTTATGAATTTGATTGCTTGGTGCTAATGTACGCACTTTGCATTTTCTTTAGCCCAAGATTACACTTTGTAATCTGTCAATCCCCTTGGATACTGACAGTACTGAGGTGTGTTTCCCCCACGGTTTACAGATAGTCTTACTAGACGACTGGTAAACGGGAAATCACAATAGCGTATAACATTGTTGAGGAATCAACAATGTGCAAAATAACCATCGTGGTTAACTTTTTAGAAAAATCCACAAACACCCAAACTGAGCCATGACCTCTATTGGTGATTAGTAGACTCAAAATTAATCTCATAGAGATAGTGCACATGGAGTGCAAAGTGCTTCATAAGCAACAACCTGAGGAATATGCATGCCGTTCCAAATCAGCCTTTGCTAAACACTAGGGCCCATAACACCTAGTGTGCATGCATTTAGCAAGAAACAGATCTGAACCTGTATATCCATGGTGATCATTGCCAATACTTATGGAAAATGTGATGCGCCGAGCAAACATTAAAAAGGAATGTAAATAGTTCTGAAAAGAAACTAAATACTGTCAGTTGTAAGCCTTGCTGAAATGTCTGAATCACAAGAGAAGGTGAAACATAGATCACTTCTAGCTACAGACAATGAAACTTTTTCATTAACAACTTATAGCCTTGTTATATGTATAAACAACCATCTGTAATGTTGTTTAGTAGTACTTGTACCTTAACAAGTCATTCTAAGTATCCGACAATTTCTGGCCACCGAAATTGCTCCTGATACGTCGTGCTAAAAATGGTCTAGAAAACAGATGTGACCAGCACCTAGGGACTCTGTCATGACACATATTTGAAATAATGGTGCCAGTGTCAGTCCAGAGACTCATATTCTCCACATGTGGAATATGTCTCATGTAAGGATGTGTAAAAAAGAACATCCTTCAAGTACAAGATGTACTTGGGTGTGGAGGAACTGCAAAACACTCCGTGACAAGAGAGAGAGGGACCCTCATTATCTTGCTCCACACTGGCTAAACCGAACTCCTGGAGTTCCTAGACCATGTTGTATCCCATGTGACAACATGTGCCAAATTGAACCCTACAAGCAGGTTCGTAACAACATAAGGCAGAAAAATAGATTGGACACCTGGCCCAAAATACTTTGTGCCGACATGCCCTTGGCATGGCTCTGTAACATTCAAGCATACTTATACGTCTTGAAAAACCAAGCAAAGCATACTAAAAATGGAATAACACCAAATCAATAGATGCGTACTTGGAGATTTGAAAGTAATGTTCACTTACCCGTATTCAAACGGAGAGGAGCACATCTCCTAGCTGAAAACAAACAGCATTGCACTGGGAACCATGGGTGTTGCCCTCGCAATCCCACCCCTTTGGTTAAAATCTACATAGTCAAACCCTTTGGTAAGACCCTTTGTGGAAACTACTCAACTAGCAGGTAACAATAACCAACATAGTTAACCGTGTACGTAATGATTGAAATCAACTTAAAAAGTTGAATTTGTCCACTACCGCGTGGTAGATTGCAGAATTCTTTCCTTGAAAGTCTAACTAGGAGAGATCAACTGTGATTCTCAATGCAGATCAACTTGTGATCCTGAATGTGTATGGGGTGATGTAACAAGCACCCGCCGGGTCGTATCCCAAAACAGAATCGTACCCCAAAACAGTATGTCCATAGACACGCCATAGTGCTATAGTGAGAGCAAGAAATCCACAGAAGTTAGATGTCTAGCGCGTATGAACAACCATGCTGTCCCAACTGTGTGCTGTGTGAAAACAATTACCCAAAGAATGCCAATAGTTGGGTCTTACCCTTGGCCTGACAACGACTCTTAGCCTGTTTGGCTCATAGGCCTTATGCAAAATAGTGTTCAATCGACAAACCGATGAAGACTAATTGGAGTAGCATCTTAGCCACGTGCTAGCTGTGAGTTAGAGCACCTTGGCCCAAGCTGACTCACGAGCAAAACATGTATCAAAAGCTTGTTATAAAATTTTCATTATTCCCTTAAAGAGAGAGAGATACTGAAGAAGAGCATGCTGGGCTGAGAAACTTTCCTTAAGATTGTAGAGTGTGTACCCAAGCTATGTGCCCTGACGCATCTTATGCCTGACTTGCAGCTTATCGTATAAGCAGTCCACAATGTTCCGGTATGACTCTCTCATCGAGAGAGGTAATAGAAAAACATAAAACTCATTTCGACCCATCTACCTTGTAGGGGTCGTGATTGTAGGAGGATGACTTGGCATTGGCAGTTTGCCTGGAAATCAAGTCCAAATTTTGGGTTCCTTTTAGTACTGTTGTGTTGACAGCAACCAAAATCCATCACTTAGTCTGTCCTTGACAGAGTCGCTAGTGTGATAGCGGAAGCGTAATGCCGGAATCATGTGGAATTCATGCCACCCGGTTAGCATGCCGTGCATGCAGAATTTTAAGCCCTCATCGAGGGCGATGGCCGCAAACGTGAGAGCCAAAAAGTGCCTTGCTAGCTTCACGTAAAAATGTCAAAGCACTTTGCTTTGCACAACATACAGTATTGTCCATAATAAATGTGAAAACATGAAAAACAAGTAAAACTTAAAATTGTCTAACCTGGTCATCCAGTTGGAACCAGTTGTCTTGAAATTCTGAAGGAAAAAACTTGCTGGAAGATGGTTGATAGCCATAGCCACTGCGCGAGAGAGAGTCGTCGTGTATATCATATACACCCTCTTGGCATGTAATAAAAGAACATGCTAACAAACTAACAAATTCCTCCAAGGTTTTATGCTCATAGCGGAAGCCAGACGAGAAAATGTCAATGTAAGATGTCGAATTGGAAGCCGTGCTTCCCTGAACAACGTATGTAGTTGAGGTTTCTGGTAGTTTGGTTGATTCCGGCGCATAGCCAGATGAACTATGCACGGGAGTTAGCATATGTATCATATACACATGCATGGAATGTAAAATTATGGAAATTGTTTCCCAGTTCGTATGCTAAAAGAATATTCCTTACTGTGGAAAACGCAATGCCAATATCAAAAGGAAGCCTTGCTTCACATGAGTTCTCATGTAGTTCTGATGCGGATAGCCACTAGTTACTCTTGCCAGTTGACAATGGCATTCACAGCTTACTCGACCATGTCGAATTGTATTATGTAGTGAAAAAACAAAAGAAAAAACTCATGCAAAGTATGTACCTTGTACCTGATTGGCTGGACTATGATAGTCCCGAGGATTTGTAAATGGAGTTCTGCTCCCAGTATTGCGTAGAAAACTCATCTAAGCACGCTTGTTGAGAATGGGAAGATCCTGTTGTTGCCTAATTTCAACAATAAACAACAACTAGCCGAGGAGCCATGTCCTAGCAAACTTGGTTTACAACTTCGTGAAAGTGTAATCAGCGGTTGGCCTTGCCAAATATTGGCACCTTAAATGCCACAGGCCGTGCCTGTACCAGTATGGCATAAACCTTGCCTGACCCGGAGGAGCAAACATGGTCGAGGATCAAAAATTTCCAAACCAAAACTAGGAATTTGATATCTATAACTGTAGACCCGAACATGCTCAAATTGCTCCATGCTTTGCTTGTGGTGCGTATAATGCAGATAGATCTGCGAGATTCAAAGAAGTTATCATTGAAAATATTAAAGTTGACTTGCTTACCAACTCTTAGAAGTCCAGGTTGAACAGCGTAAACCGTAGGGGAAACATGTCCATCCGTGTCGGAATATTTCCCAAAGGTCGTGCATCCAATAGCATTTCAAGAGATCGACAACCATTACAAAGCCATGCACAATGTTTTCACAGTAAGTGCTTCACGGCTTCCTCCTCCCGGCTTATGGAGAAGCCCTGCTTCCCACAGACCCCTTCTCTAGTTGAACTTCATCCTTGTTGGCTTGTGTCGTCAGGGAGCCATGCCCATAGCCTGTATCTACTCCCGGCCAAGAGAAACCATGCATGCCACCTTTGGAGTCTACCACGAGCGTACGGCACCCTAAGGGTTTGGGCGCCCATGTGTGGGGAAAAAAAAACTGTGGCTCCATGGCTTCTTCACAGGTGGCGTCGAGATGCAAGAACCGCTCAGCATGCCGCGGTTGTTGCTTGAGTGTACCCGCCGCAGAGACGGATAATCCCTAGCAGGGCCTCGCGCATCCGTCAAGCCTGAAAATGGGGTGTTTTGCACCGGTGCCACAGTCGGCCCTTGTCCTTGCAAGCGGGGTTGCCCACAGAAAAAAAACCCTTGCTCCCTTCGAGTCGGCAGGGGCTGAATCCCGCGAGCATCTCAATTCCAAAAGAGAGAGAAAAGATACTTCGATTCTGAGAGAAAACAAGAACGCCAAGCTTCTTCCAAAGCTTGCTACTCGTCCCCTTCCTGCCGGAGCTTCCATGAAGAGAGAGAGAGAGAGAGAGAGAGAGAGAGAGAGAGAGAGAGAGAGAGAGAGAGAGAGAGAGAGAGAGAGAGAGAGAGAGAGAGAGAGAGAGAGAGAGAGAGAGAGAGAGAGAGAGAGAGAGAGAGAGAGAGAGAGAGAGAGAGAGAGAAGCATTGCCTTCTTCTTCTATCGAGAGAGAGAGATACCTAAAGAGAGAGAGAGTCGTTTCCCCTCCTCCATGGATCTCCCCTCCCCCTGAGCTCTGATACCAGTGAAAGGGCAGGGGAACTGACATGCTAATCTCCACCCAGCCATGCCCTATATAGACCCCTGGCCTTCTAAATATAGGGACCCCCTTGACTGCATGTCCGTCCTTGGTCCTTGTCCCGGACTCGTGTCCTGACAGACTATCCAGTGGGCATAATTCCAAAGCATGAGATAGAGTTATATGAGAGTAAGTACTTCAAAACTTGTGAATCTTTGTTATTTGAGTGTGGCCATTACTTTAGTTATAATGTATGTCACATTGCGCTATATGATTTGACTGCATGTCCGTCCTTGGTCCTTGGCCCGGACTCGTGTCCTGACAGACTATCCAGTGGGCATAATTCCAAAGCATGAGATAGAGTTATATGAGAGTAAGTACTTCAACACTTGTGAATCTTTGTTATTTGAGTGTTGCCATTACTTTAGTTCTAATGTATGTCACATTGTGCTATATGATTTTTGAGTGAAGGGTTTAAGAACGAGAGTGAGGAGTACACAGAGAAGGCATAAGAAGATTTTCTCCCTCTTGTTTCTCATGGAGCTACTCAATACACTATTGCAAGTGACTCTCAAGCTACTCCATTAGCAAGCAATGCACCCAACAAGAGTAAAGGGCATATGAAGCCTCCAAGTACGTCTAGGGTACCCACTCCTTCCTCCATTATAGCCATTACACCATCTATGGCACCCTTCACGTCCTCTTTGGTGGCCACTACCTATGTTGGACACTACATCCTTGTTGGTGCATATTACTTCTTTTGTCGTAGAGTCTTCTCTTGGGTGCAAGGCTTGGGAGAGCATGGCTATTACATGATCTATTGGTAAGTCATTAAACATTGTTTGCAAATGAGTGCTTCTTGATTCCTACTCCAATGCATATTGGGATAATGACTGTAAGATTTCAGTATCAAATTGTTGTTGATGTTTTGCTTGTGGATATCTCACAAATTGATAAGTTTGCGCTTACTAGGTAGATTTGGGTAACGAATACATTTTTGCATGCTATGTCGCATAGATCCACATTTCTTAACATGATTCATGCTTGGATTTCTTACGGCATCAATAACGTTTTTGCAATGCAAAAGAAAAATCTATATAACAGAGACAATGTGACATGTTGTGAGGCCACCATGCTTATCTTCACATATTTTCCTATGAGCTTACTTGTGGACGGTCTAAATCCAATCCAACAATGTGCCGTGTTGTGAGACCGCCATGCTTATCTTCACAGATTTTCCTATGAGATTACTTATGGACGGTCTAGGTCCAATCCCATTGGGTAAGTAACTAATCTTTTAACTAGTACCTAAAGATGACTATGGTAGTATGTTACACACCATCAATCTATTTTGTAGAGGGCATGAGTGTTCCCAAGTGGAACACATATTCCAGGTGTCTAGTCATAGGCTTGCACATGAGTTTTTGGCCAATGAGGGGTCTTTGGTGACCATGTGCATGGCAAAGCACATTGGATATTGCATTGTAGATGCATCAAGGGTAGGACTTGTGATCCTACATACATGGACCCTCATGTGTAATCAAAATGCCTATTGATATTCACTCACTAGACAGACAGTGAGATAAAAAACTTGGTTTTTTCATTTAATATCACAACCAAAAACATTGTAACTAGGTCACTCATTCTTTGAGTTATTTTAAATATTTACGCATGTACTTGATCTTGCCATGTGTCTTTGGTATTGTGTTGGGCATCCCATGCCGTGCTATGATAGAGAAACTGAGGAGAAGATTGTTGAGAGGTTGTCTCTAGCAAACTATAGCTACATGATGGATGATTGTGTCTTCCCCACAAAGATTGATGGTGTTATTTCTAGAGGTAGGGCAGAGAGGTCTTCTTTGTTCTTTTGGTAAGACTAGTCAGATGTATGAAACTACTCAATAGGGTAATGCATGTGTGTTTACAATACATTCTTAATTGAAAGTTTTATATAGTCAGGTGGCTGTTGGCTACATTTATTGAGACTTACAACTATATTTTGGATGCGTTTGTGGGGTGTGGTGGTCTGGGCCGAGTTTGTGCAGAGGATATGAGACATTGCATGTGTCTAGAGCTAGATGATGTGCTCTATGAAAGATGTTTGTCCCACTAACATGGCATGTGGACCAGTGATATGTTGATGCAGGGGGGGGGTCAACTTGCTTTAGGACACTCTCTCTAGAATTTGCATTTTGATATCTTGATTTATGTGTTTTAGGTACTTGGTGGCGATATGATGTTGACATGGCATTTTGGTGATGGTAATACTAGATAGTGTGATTGGAGGTTTATTACGATAGTGTGAGATGCATGTCACACTACCACTTGGAAAGTAGTTTCATTTTGAGGCTTCTTGAGTTGATTTGGTAGGTTACTCTCTCTAGACATTGTCTTTTGATGTTTTCATTTGTATGTTTTTTGTACATGGTGGCCACATGATGTGGACATGGCATTTTGGTAATCGTGTGACTAGATTATTTAATTAGAGGTTTACTATGTAATGTGATATGCATGCCACACTACCACTTGGAATCTAGTTTGGTTTTGGGGCTACTTGAGTTGACTTGGTACGTGTGTTTTTTGGTATTCTTCATAGTTGGATATTCACTCAAAACTAATTACAAATGGTGCTTTTTTTAAAGTTACTTTTTAGTCTAATAAGAGAGTGCTTATGCTTACATTCCCTCAAGCATAGAAATGCATTCTTGGCGTTGCCTCGGAGTGACTTCCCTCTTGAGAACACGAGCAAGATATTGTTGGTGCCTTCGTTGGCTCAAAAAAACTTTGAGCACTTTTCCTTCTCCACTGTCAGGAGCTATTTCTTGAACTCCTTCTTCTTCTCCTTCAGCTCCCCAAGCAAAAAAAAAACTCCTCTTTGTGCAAAAAGTGGGCCCCTTATTGGGCATGGGAAAGCCTCCGACTATTTTCGGCCAACCCTTTTTCTATTTTTGAAGTTCCCCTTCTGCATGGGAAGGCGCCCTATATTCAAGATGGGTTTGTTGGTCCCGACTCCATCGCATGATTCAAACCTTAACTGGGGCATCGACGGTGCCATCAGTGCTCTCAACTTCCCTCTCAAAAGAGTTTGCCCTTGCGGACGCGTGAATAAACCCATGTGGCCTTGCCATGTCATCATTTCATTGCCACCCATGGCCACCGCCGTTCGCTGTGCGCCACCCAAAACATGCCAATGACCGCGCGAGCACCATCAACCCCGTCCAGCATAGACACAGAGGCGCCGTGGTGCATGGAACCATAGGCACAAACTAGAGAGCTCTCTCTCCCCCTCATGCTCATGGAATAAAAGAGGACACGCCTTTGGCTATATACCCTTTGACTCTAGCATGTAGCCCCGAGGGATTCATTCTATATAAAAAACGGAATGCCACCTACGAGCAGACAACTTTGATACAACTCCTATATAGGACTCATATTAAGGAATATGACCCTCCTTTCTACGCTTATACGACAATCAATGCAAAAAACTATCATACCCCTATCTTACATATAAAATTTAGGTCTCACATGATCCAACTGAGTAAAACTAGTCAAAGAGCGTGTAGCATAGTGACTGGCAACGTACTAAGGAACCACTTCTATTGATAACTAGATGCACCCTCAATGTGTCTTAGTTTGACTTACAAACTATGTGCCCATTCAGCCTGTACTCTAGCTACTCGTTGTCTGATTTTCTGACCCATCTAAATTACTCAAAAAACATGGTTATAAAGTTGTGTTAGGTTCTTTGTGTAAATTTGCATCTTACAAACTCTTTATAGCTTTCATCCCTCAACAAATTAGCTACAATCACAAAACACGCAATTAATACAAAGCAGTGTTAGTTCTTGCATGTATCTTTGTAGCTATTGACTCACAAGTTTGAGGGCAGACTCTTTTGGAAAGCCGTGATTTTGAAACACAAAAACTTCCTCTCATTTTTTCCTTTTCTCACCCCCCCCCCCTAAATATGATACCCCCTCCCTTATTTTTTAGCTTGGGAGATAGATTATTGGGTGCCTACCCCTAACTTATAAGATTATGTAACTTGTAAAAAATTCCCGCTCCCTTGTACTTACATGGTGTGGTAAGTTTTCCACGGTGAATCTCCAAGGCCTGTAGCCTTGCATGAGGGATTAACCTCCTCAACACGTGGAAGCCCCAAGGCGATCCGCCCCCTAAGACCCTCCAAGCCCTCCAAAAAATTCACCATCGGTACTCATAAAATAACACAAGTTAGTGGAAATTACGTGTTGTGCGGTGTTTTCCAAGTTACAAAAACAGTCATGGAGTGTGAGAGAGGTGAAAACTTCCTTCGCATTACAGAGTGTTACTTTCAAAGGGGGGTCAAAAGCCCAACTAAAATGCATTCATCCCATAGTGGAGTGGTGGAAATACCAAGCCCAAACCCATATGTTGAAACCAGCTCTGAACACCTGGTATCACCTGCCCTGTCCGTCTCAGATCTGTAATGCACTGCACCTTCAAACTCAAATATCTTGCACTCTGTAGCTCCGTTTGATGAGCCGTTTGGACCTGGTTCTCCAACATCTCAAGCTATACATTCCCCAACCAAAAACTAGCACATTGGATAGTCTTCACCTACCACACTGTCTAGAACAATTTGGAACTCTTTTGGTCTAAAAAACCACATAAAGCATACTTATCAGCTGTTACTTGCTTGCCCAGGCTCTTTCCATCTTCTCTAGCCCTCTACCATGCATCTGTAAGATTACACTGTGGAGTGCACGTGCATTCGGATGCATGTGTGCATAGGTGTGTAGGTGCACTAGCAAGGGAGAGTGTGTAAGGGGGAATTGGGGAAGAAGGAGAAGCTGCACAACACAGTGGGTTAGTGGAGAGGAAAGTGAGAGAGTGTTAAACTCTCTCACTTTATCTCCCTATATTGATTAGGGAGAAAAGTAAGGGTCCCACGGTCACCTGGTCTACACCCCAAAAACTTCCCACTTGAAGGTCATGGTGGCCAATAGTGGCATCAATATAGTTAGTCTATACAAAGTTGACGAAGCATCGCCTAGGCTTCATCCTACACCCATAAGTTCTATGCAAAGTGTAAATCACTCCGAGTCTAGGCTCTTCATGAGAGCATGTGCATGGTTGTCATTATTGTGCACCTTCACAAGCTTGATGCACTTGCCAACCAATGCATCTCGTATGACATGGTATCTAACCTTTATGTGTTTTGACTTTGAGTGAAACACCGGATTCTTTGCCAAAGCAATGGCACTTTGATTGTCACAAATGCAATACTGGAACCTCTTGAATGCCCAAATCTCCCACTAGACGAGCTAACCATATGGCTTCCTTGCTTCCATCATAGACAACAACATATTCTGCTTCAGTGGTAGATGAAGATGTGCAGTCTTATACACGATCTCCAAGAGATAGCTGCTCCAGCAAGCATGAACACATAGCAAGATGATGTGGATCTTCTATGATCCACGCAACCCACATAATCTACATCCGTGTAACCTACAATAGATGCATCACTATTTTCAAAGCGTAAACACTTGCTAGCTGTACCCTTTAAGTATCTGAGGACTTTTCAATGCTTCTTTCCAGGGTTTTCCATGTACCTACTAACCACTCCCACTGCATGTGTAATGTCTGGTCTTGTGGCTACCATAACGTACATCAAACTGCCAATTGCTGAAGGATATGGCACTTTTGCCATTTTCTCTTTCTCAGCAACTCTCTTGGGAGAATTGTCCTTGCTAAGTTTGGAGTATTCTTGCATTGGGGTACTCAGTGACTTTCCCCCCTGCATACTAAAACGTTGCAAGACTTTGTGGATGGGGGAAGGAGGAGAAGATGCACAGCACAGTGGGTTAGTGGAGAGGAAAGTGAGAGAATGTTCAACTCTCTCACTTTCTCTCCCTATATTGATTAAGAAAAGTAAGGGTGGTTTCCCACGACCACCTGGCCTACACCCCAACATACGTATCACTGCTCGTACCCTCTGCCAGGGTCGACACACTTTGGTTGCACCACCGTCATACAAAAAATACATGATATTGGCAAGATACTGGCTAGCCTAATCATAGTGAAGCAAAGTCAATAAAAAAATAATGCTCGGTGTGGTCAATACTTAGTGCATTTGCATGCCATCTCAGACACATCCTTATTGAACACCAAGGTCCCATTCCACCTAGTGTGCATGCCTCAACAAGAACATTTCCTAGCCTATGAAAATCATGATATTAATTTAGATCCTTGTAGAGTGGATGTCCCTGATCTAGAATTAATAAAAGTGTCAAACATAGTAATATGATTTGTGCACTAATGTATCTTTAGTAGACTTCCTCTTCTACACATCCCTTAACCCTCATGTAGTCTACTCAAAAGAGAATATCTTGATCCCTTCTCTTGAATCTCTTAGGATAAAAGACAAAGTGCTTTTCATACAGAGGAAGCATGAGGGAACCATTCTATGAAAAAACAACTATGTCAAAGGGATAGTGAAATTGTACTTCACCCCTTACAACAATGTCATAGAGCATTCAAAGAGTGCAACCTAGCATTGTAATGTTTCATCCTTGATGAAGATTGTAACTGTTGGCCAAAAATCAACATTTGGTTGTCTCTTGAACAAAGTGAGGCGATACTAGTGATGGATCCATATCCAGGCAGGCGACCCTGGTCATGTGAACAATTAGTCTTGGTCAATGAAGGACCAAATCTATGAAATGTAACAAGCCATATTGTTAAGAGCCGAGCCTTGCTCAATCTGAATACCATAGTTGTCAAAATTGTGCATGACCACTGAAGCGCCATGCCCTCACATTTGTCCTTGATAGAAGAGGGAGGAAAAGATCAAGAACCTTACAAGAATTTTTCTCCAACTCAAAATAAGTAATAAAGAACCTATTCACCCTTGAGATTGGAAGACACGACAACCTTTTCGGTGGTTTCCAACTTCTTGGAATAAATTGACCTTGGAAGCCTTTTGATATGAGTCTACCCTTGGAAATATGGCATCCATGTTGCATGTGTGTACACTATGCCACACACCCTATCCCCCTTTGCCATGTAGAAACAAACACTTTGGGCTCTTGCATCATCGTTAGCTATAAGCAATCATATTGCTTGGAATTGTTGTACACCTTATGGGTGTAAATTTTGGCAGAATGTGCCTTGCACATTGTAGGAACTTGGAAAGCATGACCTTGTAACAATATTTCTCTAAAGAATATGATAGAAGAGAGGTTCTACTTGGTAGCATTATAGCGCGTTGCCATATGTGTTTGCACTACCTTGCATGCAACAAGACTTGTTGTGGCCTTACCAACCATTGCAGTGAGATGAACACGTCAAGAGCTCAACGGCATACCCCCTTTTTGATGAGCACCAAGGGCGTGCAATTGCATTGCCACCGCCCGTTGGTCTCGACCATTCTCGTTTCCTTTGATGTGTGTTCATCGAGGGCCCTGCCCTAACCATAAAGAATCATGAATATGATGTGGCGAGGTAGAAAATACTCAAATTTTCCAGCATTTCCACTAAGCGTGGAAAACTTGATGGTCAAAAATAAATTGTGATCTAAAAAAAGCACAAGATAGTGCTAAAAATAATGTGTGTGGAATCGATCGTCCTTGGCAAGTGAAGAGGGTGTTGCTTCTCGCCTAGTGATGCTCATGCAAGAGAGTACCATGCACGCGTTCTCGTAGCTTGTGCACACATTATCATTGCCCATGCACGCGTTCTTGCAACCCTAAACATGGTCTACTTCTGAAGAACTCCTCAATAATTTGCTCAGCTCTAGTTTGGGAACAAGGATTTTGCACTATTCAGGCCCTTGGCCTTTGGTTTCTTGTCCTCCTCTTCCATACGGCCCTTGGGCTATAGGTATCATGTGCTACTACTGTGAAACACCTTTTACCAACTTTGGTATACCGATGAAACCTCAATCTTCTCACCCACTAGTCCCAATCATTGGGCCAAGCTCATCTACCCTTTAATCTAGGACCTACCTGAACGGCACTTCTTGCCTACAATGTATAAAAGGAAACAATGATAGTTCAATTAGCGTGCAAATTCTTTTTCTCTTATCAATGTACTGAGCCTCTTGAGTCTGTGCCTTTGTGCACACTAGAGTGTCATTTTCCATTCAAGCTTGATTAGTTTAGGGTCTTGTTTCTTTGTTAGTCTTTTGTTCCTACTGTCTCACATGGTATCAGAAATTTGTAGAGTCTAGGAACCTATCATAGCCCTCACATCTTAGTTATTGCTAGCACATAAATCCCCTCCTCGTTCTCTTCCAGGCACTCAAAGGTTTTCTCCTTCACGTCAAGGAATCTGGAGCCATGCACAATGGCCGAGTCTCTTACACATCCTCTCTCGTTGCATACAAGCCTCACTATGTCATTGAAAAACTCAACAACATGAACTACCAAGTGTGGAAGATTCAGATGGAGCTTTGTCTCACACAACTTCAACTTTGGGATATTACATTGGGCGTTGAAGCTCAACCCAACAAACCCAAAGACAAGGATCGTATTGGTATCTTTGATGTCTACAATGTTTGGCAAAGTAAAAACAATAGTGCTAGGATGGGGCTTATTCTCCACTGCCAAGATTGGCAAGTCCAAATGGTCAAGAAACTCACCACCGCCAATTTTATTCGAAAAATCTTTGAAAAGAACTATGAGCATACCAACCTCGTTTACCAAGTTGAGATGATTAAGAAACTAGTAAACACCACTATGCATGAAGTTTAATCCTCATCCAAGTTTTTAAAAACTTTGCAGATACTTCTAGATGAAGTATTCATATCAGGGCTAGCCATCCATGAAGAGTTGCAGTCTATGCTCTAATTGGCGTCCCTTCTTGCATCATGGAGAGCCTTCATCATACACAAGCAACAACAAAAAATTTGTAGCTACAAAATCTAGTCGCAAAGATTCAACAGGAGAAAACCCTTCGTGTGACGAAGTACAACCACTTTGGCCCTCCTCATTAGCACCACAACTACGACAAGAAGCATCATCCAAGCTCCAAGCAATGCACAAACTACCATTGATTTGGTCATATTGCCAAGGATTATCAACAACCACACAATCAAGGTAATCCTAATTTTTTCCCTCCATTAGGAAGGGAATGGGGTCTAAGGGGGCCTCTTTATTTGCCATGGGATTAAAAAGGAGATTATGGAAGGGACAAATGGGTGGATGCCATGTGGACTGAAATGGTGGGTATGGCAGTGCCTAAAAGTAAGCGGTCAAACTTGTACTCTTTTATAAAATACAAAGAGAAAATCTCTTATAAATTCAAAAAAATGAACTTTTCTCTAAATAGTTGAGTAAAAACCAATCCTTTCTCTCTCTATTGGCTGCCAATTTCTCCCCCCCTCTCTCCTAAAAGGGGTCCCCTCCAAAAACGTGCTGATCATTCCCTCCCTCTCTCTCTATTGTACCATCTCTCACTCCTCTTCACTTCACCTTGTTTCTCTTTCCTTCCTTTCATTTTTCCCTCCCAAAAGCTCAGTAGCAGAATTTTGAACCTCCTTTCCCTCCTCAAGCTTACTAAATTCTTGAGGGCTACATTCTCCTCAAACTGAAGTTCTCCATTACTTCATGGGTTTCACTAAACACCTCTAGCTAAAGCTGAAATATACAGCATATCCTTCTACTACATCATCCCTCTTTCTTTCCTTAACTGGTTTCTTGCTCCTTCTCCATTAAGCTCTCTAGAGAGGATCTACTTCCCTCTCAAGCTTTGCAACATTTATTCCACATTAAGGCAACAAGCAGGTGGAGCAGTATAGCAGTAAGTGGCATCCTTCACCTTTGTGTACCATCAAGATTCTTGCTCTTTATACAGTTGAGAACATGAATGTGCAATGTCTTATCATAAGTGTTTCTGTGCAGGTTGTACCAATATTTCCCATGGCATCATCAGGTACTCAACAACCTAGGAGTGTCATTGATTCCATTTCATGCAGCAATGTACAAGACAACAATGGATATTGGGTGATGATGGAGTTAAAACAAATGATGTGGGTGACAATGCAGCCCAGCTCAAGGGGTGCACACAAGGTCTCAAGGAGACACATGGCTTCTTGAGCACACCATTGGAAGGGAAGAATCATGGAGTTCAAGCAAACACAAGACGGCAAGAGGCTTGCGAAGGTGCAACATGTGTATGTTGCTTCACAACTGAAGCTAGAGATAGCAGTGGCTCCATCGAGGTTCCTTGCAAATTGTAATTTTTACTCCTCTTGCAAGTTTTTCAGTTATCTATTTAGTATTTCTGCCTTGTGTGGTTCTTTTGATGACTGTAAGATTTCCATTGCTGTTTGTTCATGTTTACAGATGTTTTTCCATCCAATTTTGTGGAGTGGGAGCCAATAGAATCCTTCACTGTAACTTTTGAGGCCATCCGCACTGAGCTTGGCAAATTGCTCTATGCTGGTTGTTAGTCTGAGCTTGCCTCACATGACATGTTTTTTATGATCATACTTATGTCACAGCTAGGCAAAATGGATATGGTAATCTATCTCTGGTTCAGTCACCAACCTTGGAGAGTTTGGAATGGCCTAAGCCAGACAGTGCCTTGATCGCAGCAACCAAAAGGAGAATCGAGATGGATGTGCAAGCAGCAATGAAGTGCACCTATGGTTCCCATAAAGCCACGGTAACATGGTTTATGTCTCTTCATGTGTTTGTGTTTATATTTTGACTTCAAAGTGTTCACAGGACACCAACAACGTGAACTTGCAAAGGGGGAAGTGCGATCAATGGGCAACTAGATGGGAAACTAAGGTGGTCAACCACCAGGGAGATAGAATCAAGTGCTCTGTAGTTGCTGACAAGGTGGTGTTCAGATACCATATTGCGAAGCAAAGCTTGTCAATGGCCTTTCCCTATAAAAGATGGAAGCTGACGATGGGAGAATTGGAGGCACTAGACTCTAAGGTTGCTGCTAAAGAATCAGTTGACCTGCAAATACATCTCCATGACAATGCAGTGCACCACATTACAGTGAACAATGACTAGCATCTTAGTCACCTTCGCGAGTATCTTAATCTCAGATATACCTTCCCCAAGCAATATCTCTTTGTAATCAATGAAAAGATTGTTCGCTCCAAGAAAGAGAAGAGCTTTCTATGTGAGAACATTCCGTTTCCGTGATGTATTTTTATAAAAGCTTGTAACTGACATGGATTTTGTCCACATTAATACATACGGTGTTTTGAATCTCGTTTCCGCGCGTACTTGTTTATTCTCAGCTTGTTCAAGTTTTCGATTGAAACGTGCAATTTATTTGTTGTGGAGCACAAATGTTTTCAATGTTGGTGTCTTTCAATGTTTTGTCGCGTGATTTTGTTTAAAATTAAAGTTTAAAGTTATTTTGACATTAATTTAACTGCTTTTAAAAAAGTGACTTTGGGTATATAAGCAAGTGACTTTCTAGTTTTTAAACTTTATTTCTCACATTCACAAAACTCTAGCTCTAAGCTCTCTTCGCATCTTCTTCGTGAATGAACACATGGCAACGTCTACTGATGCACTTCTCACACAATTAGAAAAGGTCGGACTTGCAGATCGAGCACATGAACTACTCAGTGTGTTTGAGGGGACAATTGACATGCAGGCCATTGCCAATCTTCATGCAGAGACATTCAGAAGCTTTCTTGACTACATGGCACATCACATGGAGGAATATGCCATAATCTTTGAGGGAGCCAACACGGCGTGGTTGCCAGTGGATTTCTTGAAGCATCTCTATGTGGCTGACAAAAACTTCCGATTTTGCTTAATCTTGAAGAGAGGGATGAAGAAACTGAGGTAAATAAATCTAAACCTGGTAGAATTTCTAGTATTCCTTACTACAAGTGTTAATATCAATTAAAATGATTTGCAAACGGCTTATCATGTTGATAATTTTGCAATGCCTACTGGAGGTTCGTCCAACGTCTCCACGGGTAGAGATAGTTCTCTTTGGCACTACCTGAGCCATCTGGGGCCATCGATTCTTAGAGTTTCTCACACAGAGTTCTCCAAGAATGGTTATGTAGAGCTGCTAAAGTGTAAAGCATTAAGTGGCATACTCGTTGAAGATTCTCTCACCTTAAACGCTCACAAATGTATATTGGTGGACCGAGAGGCAGCATTGTATGGCTTTACAGGCAAACACCCAGGTTCGGTCCTCTCCCATTGCGCCTTGAGACTAGGTCAAGGGTTGACAAACCCATAGGAAATTGTAAAACACCTTGGTGTCAAGTCAACCATTCACCCATTACCCAAAGATGTAATTCGTAGAAAAACCAATCGACCATGATGTAATATTCGAATCAATAAAGAATAAATGTTTTTGTCAATGATTTTTGTCACCATTTAGTACTTGTTTTATTATTCATATTGTTCAATAATTTCCATTTTCGCCCGCGGAGACACATACGTGCACAGAACCTTGAACATGCAGCCACCGGGCGGCCGGGGGGAGTGTCTTGGAGATAATTTTGCAAAACGACGCGATGGGGGGGGGGGGGGGGGGGGGGGGGGGGGGGGGCGTACGGGGTCAAGAAGGCATGTGACGCATCGGCGGTGCCAAGCGGGGTCGAAAGGTGCAAAAAAATCCCTTGTGCGCCAAGGCGCGCAGGGAGCAATTCTGCCACTGGGGGACCAACTCCATGCAAATCCGGTCCTCAACTGTTTTCAATTGCTTAAATTTCTCTCTCTTTTAAATTATTGTTCATGCTATCTAACTAGGTGTTATAATTTTTGTTGCTCTCTCCACACAAGCACTCTTGTTATTCTCATTAGGAAGCTATTCTAATGAAATGCTCACTATGTTCATGCTATTTTCCGCTACACACAAGTTATTAGGCCATTAACTGACAGAATTGCTCCCTACGTGTCGTGGCTCCCAGGGGATTTTTTTGCACCTTCCGACCCCGCCCGGCGCCGCTGATGTGTCACATGCCTTCTTGACCATGTACGCCCCTCCCGTCGCCCTATTTTGCAAAATTATCTCCGAGACGCTCCCCCCGACTGTCGGGTGGCTGCATGTTCGAGGTTTTGTGCACTCCTCGATGGACGAAAATGGAGCCATGGTGGTCAACTTAAATTTAACATATCCAACAATTCAAATACTTATTAAAAACAATGTACAAATTAAAATTGAACAATTGCTCGGAATGGTAGAAATTCGTCAATTGATATTATAGAGAAAGATTACAAATCTCATGAAGAGAGAGTACATGGAATAAAATACATCTTATGAAAGCATCCTTCATTTCTTAAATTACATCATGGCCTTGGTGGTGGGTTTTCATTTTTTGAGGGTCCAACAAAGGCCTTGTGTTGCTGGCATGTAGAGACCGTGTTCTCTATCACGTGCTTACTATGGCCTTATGCTACGTGGAAAGCCTTGCCCTTGCCTTGTCTCCCTTTCATGCAAATATTTGAAGGCCTTGCACTACTACCATGCAGAGTGTAACGGAATTAGACTTGTAACATGGAAAGTATCATAATTAAAATAACTATAGTAATCATTTTTAAGAGAATTCTTCAAGACCATAAAGAGAAGACTTGATTATAAATAGCAACATATTCATTATACTAATTAGCTTGGCATGAACAATACTTTGCAAGAGAGAGAATTAGAGAAATTGACAACAGTGGAGAACCGGATTTACTTGGAACCGGTCTCCCCTCCAAAAGGCTTTTGTATTATAGATTCTCCCATAATGAGAGACTTGTTACAATACAAGCTTTCTGTTCCTTAAGACCTAATCGATGCAATGAAGATGGAAAGCTTGATGCATCAAAATTATGCCCTTAATCAACTTAATGAGAGCATTAACTTGTCCCCAACCTCAGTCCCAAGACCTCAAACACCTTCAAAGGTTGAGAGAGCTAGCAGGGAATGAGGGTAGGAAAGAAGAAGAAGAAGTAACATACGAGAAAGAAGTACCTTCCTCACCATAAATTACTCTTGTAGCTTAGCTTAGCATAGTAATATAGATGATAGAGAAGATGAGCATGCCATTGAAGCTTGGATCTTTGTTGGATTTGCATTTCATAGCCAAGAGTTGTTGCTGTAGGCTCTCAACTTCTCAAGCATGGAGAAGAGATGGAGTTCTTTGCTTCACACCATCAAAGTGTGTGTGTATGTGTGTGTGTGTGTGTGTGTGTGTGTGTGTGAGAGAGAGAGAGAGAGAGAGAGAGAGAGAGAGAGAGAGAGAATGAGAATAAGGATGCCCAAATCAGCCCCCCCTCTCATGTTTGGTTGACTTCTCTCTCTCTCTCTCTCTCTCTCTCTCTCTCTCTCTCTCTCTCTCTCTCTTTTGTATTATTTAATTATATTATTTCAACAAGTGTCCTCTTTTTCCTCTTTAAGAGAAAGAGCTTAATTATTTATTTAAATGTATCTAAATTCTCATTGGACCCCTTTAAAGCCTATCGAATAGGATTCAAGCACATCATGATGGCAAAATGAGGAGGATCTTCACATGTGTCTTTTATACTTCTTAAGAGATCATGTTAAATCAAACACTTCAAGCACCTTAGTCATTTAAGCATGACAATCATTTATGCCTCTTGAGAGATCATGTTTGAATTGAACACTTTCAGAACCTTAGTCATTTAAGCATGACAAGCACCTCAAGCTTGGGCAAGGTTCAACACCTTAAGCACCTTAGTCTCAGCAAGTACGACAAGCACCTCAAGCTTGGGTAGGGTTCCCACCTCAACGTCAGTCACAACTTGCTTAAGGTCCTAGGTCTAAGGACTTTTAACACTAACCTTTGGAGGTCTTTAATGAAGCTAACCCTAAGCTCTTCTAAGCTCCATTATATGCACATGTTTATATTCTACCTCTTGTTCACATTCATCTCCCCATAATAAATTATTAATTCAATATGAGAAAGTCTTTTTGGAATAGGTAGATATTAGATTTTATGACATAACCTCTCTCTTGAAACCATAGTCGTCCTCGAACATGAGGTAGAAGAGATAAAGTCTTAGTCATTACTCTTTGTTTCTTAGCCTGCAGAGGATCCCTTTTTACCCTACAACATCATTCCAGAATGGATGACTAGTCCATTTGGTACTTGGGAGACTTAGCTACCGCCGCAAGTATGTTTGCTCTTTAGTTCATATCATACTCCCAAAGTAAAGTGACAAATTCTACTTGGTGTTTGAGTGACATCGTCATCACAAACATGATTCTAAGCATGCATACTATTTAAATTTGTGCACAAAAGAGGATTATTCTTATAAGACAAAACCATTGTTCATTTAGAAAGCATTTACATTTGCTTACTCTAGTGTAGCATTGTAAGCATTGAAAGGGTTCATACTATCCTTAAGCTGTGTTACTTGCATCCATCTAGCATCTTCAAAAGGATAGTTTTTAAATTTAATAAGATATCGTCGGATAATCTTACCATGTCTTAGTACTTGTCTTCGTATCGAAGAATTGATTCGGGTTGCAACACCTCTTCTTGATCTTCAATCTCTGGGGGGGGGGGGGGGTCCTCAATTATTGGTTCTTTTGGTGGCTTGCCTTTGTAAGGCTTGAGTAGGCTCACATGAAAAGCATTGTGAATGAGCCAATACTTGGGCAACTTGAGTTTATAGGCCATCTCGTTGATTGATTTTAAGATTTGGAAATTACCATAGTATCTTTTTGCTAACTTAGCATAATACTTTTGGTGGCCAGTAGGATTTTTGCCCGTAGTTTGGCACAATCGAGCCTTGGAAACTTAAGTAGTGTAAGAAATAGGGAAAACTAGACCGAAGATCCTCCTCCCAGCCTCCCATTATATAGGCAGGCTCCTAGCCCCTTGCCCTAGACGGATCCCCTGTCCACACTGTCTAGCCCGACCCTTGTCCGTAGTCCATGACCATCCTAGTTCTTAGGTTACAGGACCCTTGTCCTGACATTACTCCCCCCTTAAGAAGAGTTTTCGTCCTCGAAAACAAAAGTGGGAAACTTCTTCTTAAGAACACTAATGTTTTTCCAAGTGGCACCTTCTTCAGGTTGGTCTTTCCACTTGATTAAGGCTTTTGGTCGTATGTGATGTCGTGTACGCAACTCATGATAATCCAGAACACGTTCAAGTTCATGCGATAAGATAGGAGGTTCAATGTAATAAACCAAAACCTGTTGGTCAATGACGTTGTCGTCCCCATGTAACCGTTTTCGTAGACGGCTTACATGAAACACCGGATGAATGCGAGAATGTGATGGTAGTAATAGTTTGTAGGCACGATCACCGACTCGCTTGAGTATCTTGAAAGGCCCACAATATCAGGGAGATAATTTAGGTGTCCTTCCAGTTTTCAGACTTTCTGAATGTTCTGGCACATGTAAAAATACTTTCTCCCCTTCTTCGAAGGTAACTTGCCGACGTTTCTCATCAGTGTATTTCTTATACCGATCCTGTGCTTGCCAGACATTCGGAGGAGCAAGTTTCAGCATATCCATGTGGTCTTGGAGAAAATCCTTAACCTCTTGGAGTTTTTCGATTGCCAACTCCACCATAACTGGTGACCTAGGTTGAAACCCGTACATGAGCATAAAGGGACTAAAACTTGTTGTGACATGCTTAGAACTATTGTAGGCAAACTCGAGAATAGGTAAGTATTCTTCTCAGTCTGACTGTTTTTTGCTGACATATGCTCTTAGCATATCCTCTAGCACCTGGTTAACCCTTTCTGTTTGACCATCCGTTTCTGGATGATCAGCTGTACTGAGGTTTAGTTGTGTACCCAATCGTTTAAGTACAGCTCTCCAAAAGTGGCTGTTAAACTTGGGATCACGGTCACTAACAATGTTACTTGGCAACCCATACAATTTGTATAGATTGTTCACAAATAACTTGGCTAGTTCCGGTGTCTTAACTATTGATTTGTTCAGAATAAACTTACATACTTTAGTCAACCTGTCTACGACCACCCATACTGAGTCATGACCTCGTATAGTGGTTGGTAAACCTACAATGAAATCCATAGAGATACTTTCCCATTTTCCATTGGGAATTTCCAAAGGATGTAAGAGTCCTCCTGCTTTCATGCGCTCTACCTTGTTAACTTGACATTTTTGGCAATGCAAGACATAAGCTTGAACAAAGCCATGTAGACCTGGCCAATAAAACTGTCGTCGTACGAGAGAATAAGTTTTTCTAATCCCCGGGTGCCATGCACTTGGACTATCATGACATTCATAAAGAATTTGGCGCCGAATGTCTGTGTTCGTTGGTACACAAACTCTCCCCTTGTGGAGTAGGTACCCATTGTCGATGGTAAAATGCTTCCATCACTGTAGTTCATCACTTGATAAAGGAGAACTATGTGTGGAAGTTAACTGCCATGTCTTTAAGGCAGACACTATTGCATAGAGTTTGCGTTCGTAAGCAGAATAGTTTTGCTGAGCTGCATCAAGCTTCTTACTTTCAAATGCAATCGGCCGTCCGTCTTGTAACATGACTGCTCCAATAGCACAATCACTGGCATTCGTTTCCAAAACGAATGGTTTCAAAGGATCTACAATAGCCAGTATAGGAGTTGTAGCTAATGCATCTTTGAGCGTTTCGAAACTGTGCTGTTGAGTGGAACCCCACTAAAAGCTTTACCTTTGCCTTTTAGTTGATCCCTAATAGGAATAGCAATGTGAGCATAGTTTTTAACGAACCTTCGGTAAAAACTTGCAAAGCCTAAAAAGATATGTAATTTTTCAAGATTTTTAGGAGGTGGCCATTTTTGGATGGTATCCACTTTGGATTGATCCATGTATAGGCCATTAGCTGAAATAACATGCCCTAAATAATGAATTTCATCCTTGAGAAAATCACATTTAGATTCCTTGGCATATAACTTGTTTGTGCGTAACAACTCAAATACCTGCCTGAGATATTGTAAGTGTTCTTCTTCAGAAGCACTATAAACTAGAATGTCATCGAGGAAAACAATGACAAATTTGCCCAAATATGGCTTCAAGACACTATCCATAAGTGTCATGAATGTTGCGGGCGCATTGGTTAACCCAAAGGGCATCACCAAAAACTCGTAGTGTCCAAACCATGTTCGGAATGCAGTCTTAGGTATATCGGCAAGCCGAATACGGACTTGGTGATATCCTGACCGCAAGTCGATTTTCGTAAAAATACGAGCATGAGTTAGCTTATCAATAACTCATCTACTCTTGGCAATGGGGTATTTGTTCTTAATTGTAACCGCATTTAAGCCCCGTTAGTCTACGCACATGCGCATACTGCCGTCCTTTTTCTTCACTAAAAGGATAGGCGAAGCCCATGGTGAAGAACTAGGTTGTAT
The DNA here is from genome assembly GCF_014529385.1 of Adiantum capillus-veneris. NCBI lineage: Eukaryota > Viridiplantae > Streptophyta > Polypodiopsida > Polypodiales > Pteridaceae > Adiantum > Adiantum capillus-veneris. The sequence goes on along the minus strand of NC_140960.1, from coordinate 69,286,217 downwards.
AAACCCTCTGCTAAGGTAGTTAGCAAGCTGACGTTCCACCTCAGCAGCCTCTGAGTAACTCATACGGTAAGGTGGTTTACTAACAGGTTTACAGCCTGCAGTCACGTCAATGCCATGTTGTATTGAGCATGTCGGCGGTAAACCTGATGGCAAATCGTTAGGAAAAACATCTTGAAATTCTTTTAATAATTTTTGTAATTGATTAGTAACGTTTGCTTGTGTAGAATTAGCAATTGGTGGAATAGAGGAGGGAGAAGCATGCGGCGTTGAGGAATGTTCAACAGAATCAATGTTAGAAAGAAAATGAGACAGTGAGTAACACAAGAAAACCTGTTCTATTTCATTGCCAGAAACGAGCTGCATAAGCTCAACAGTACAAATCAGTGGTGATGAAGGTATATCCTTTTCTCCTAACAACAACACATGTGTGTAGTGGGAATCAAACATCAAGCTATTGTGCTCATAGCTACGCTTCAATGATGGTCCTAGGCTATACAACCACTCCCTACCAAGAACCACATCAGCCCTTTCCATGTTCATAACCTGAAAATCCAAACAAGTAGAGTACCCTTGTACTTCCAATGGAACAACTCAGCATTGAGTATTCCATATTTCAGTATCATGTCCATTCAACATTGCTACCTTGTAGCGGTGGGCACTCGGACTTTGGGGCAGTTTGAGCTTTTTCACCAATCCATAATTGATGAAATTGTGAGTAGCACCGTCATCTACCAAGATGCACACCTTGTGCCCTTGCAGATATCAGTGCATACATACTAACTCATGTGGTCCAAAGGTTTGTTGCCACATGGAAGCTGTGAGACAGCATTCATGCACCACCTCAGTGTGTGTTACTTCCACTGTGGAGAATTTTGAGGAAGACTCAAGAGGCAGTAGTTGCATTGTGTGCACTGCTTTCTCCTTCCCCTGAGCAGCAGATTTCCCCTTGGGACAATCCTTTTTTCCATGGCCTCTTCCTAAACATTGAAAACATAGCTTCTCTTTCTTGGCTTTATGAAAATCCTCAGGAGAGAGAGGACCCCTGGACCCCTTGGGTTTTTTAGATGCATCTGAATTAGCAACTAGAAATTTTCTTTTATTGTGCCCGTACTGAGTGCGTGTATTACCATGTATACTAGCAGGCACGTTACTATTATGTGTTTTCTTATCATCAGGGTCATCATGAATATGTGCTTTCACTATGGCTTCCTCGAGTGTTTTAGGGTCTTGGGTCTTGACATACTTCTTAAGCTCTGGAGTCAGACCTCGTATGAACCCTTGTACTTGTTGAAAGGTATCCAAGCCTTCCAACTTGAGGATAACGTCCCAATAGTGAAGATATATTCAAGAAGTGATGGGTATTGGCGCATGGAACATGTGTCCCAAGCGGTCCAATTCCGATCGGCCTCGTTTGTAGGCAAAAATTCCTTGCTAAACATTGCTTCAAAGGCTACCCAACTCTGTGGTATGATGTTCTTCTCCTTGAGAGACATCCACCATTTGTAGGCCTTGCCTTCCAGAGTTAAGCTTGTTTGCAGAGCTCTGACTGCATCCAGAGTATACCGTAAGGTATGAATTCTATCCCATTTACTGAGAAAGATGTTCACTGCATCCTTATTGCGGTCTCGGTCTTTGCCCTTGAAAACTGGTGGTTTAAAGTTCTTTAACAAGTCATCCACCTCTTTGGCAGTGAGAGTATGCAATGTTTCATTAATTGGGCCTTGCCCTTGTGTTCCAACGTGCTTATGCATGTGGGTGTCAGCAGGACTCTTAGACTGCTGTTGCATTAATTGAATGACTAATGTGGAAATTTTAGTATCATTTTCATTTAAAGCTTCAAAATTTTCATCCATGACTGTCATTCATGTCTGAAGTGCATGAAATTCTTGAATATCGAGCATTCATAAGTATCTTCTCCTACCGTAGCGTCGCGGATACTCTCCTTGAGAGGATCCAGTCATTGGTAGGATCAGGAGTACTTTGCTCAAAATCGAATGTCATGTTGATATCCGAATCCATGGCTACACAGTGCAGTGAAAGAAGTACCCAAAAAAAAATACCTGATGTTGAGAGCACTCGCCAAGTATAGCTAACTCCACTTGTGCGTCGTAGCACCTGACCGTTGAAAAAGGAAGAACTTGCACAAGCGGCGTAAAAAATGAACTCCGCAAAATCGCCCGTGGTTCACAAGACGACTGAAATCTTGTAGTGAAGATGGTCGAATTGTCACCGTTGTGAAGAAGCTTGATTATTGAAAGCTTTCGTAATCGGCGAACGATTATGTTGCATGAACTCCAATTGAAACTGTCGCAATTGTAAAAATATACAGAAATATGGAATTTTCTGCAAGAACTGAGCGGAATCGTAAGCCGTCAGGCTCAAGGGAAAGCCAACACAGATTGATTCTTGCACCGAGTATGGAGGTTGAGGTTTGTGAGTTTCCTTGCTTGTGGGAAGGACCACCAAGAAGGTCCAAGGCTCAAAATTTTATGGAAATAAGGCAATTTTTTGAAGAAAAACGTCGCAGGCAGCGTGGAGCAGAGAACGCGAACAAGAAAGAGATCGTGTGTGGCTTACTCAGGCACCACTAGGCCACGAGCCCTTGGAAGCACAATATCTTCACCAGGGCGCTCTTGTCAAGCCTGGGCGCACGTAGTTCTGTGCACCACACACCCTCGTCCAAAACGAGAAACATACCCGATTCTGACACGCCATCTTGCTAATTTTGGTAAACTCCCTAAAAAAGCCACGGTTCACACCTTAAAGCCCTATTTTTAGGAGCCAAAAGTGAGAATTCCTAGAGAGAGAGTGGAAGAGGAACCTCCTAGCCAAGCCTAAGCTCTGATACCAGTGTAAGAACTAGGGAAAACTAGACCTAAGATCCTCCTCCCAACCTCCCATTATATAGGCGGACTCCTAGCCCCTTGCCCTAGACGGATCCCCTGTCGACACTATCTAGCCCGACCCTTGGCCGTAGTCCATGACCATCCTAGTTCTTAGGTTACAGGACCCTTGTCCTGACAAGTAGGACCCAATCATTTTCCTTAAAGGCTAAGGCCCTTATGTGCTTATTAGTAGCATCCTTTTGCCTCGGGGGATTCACCATGGAAAACTTACCGCACCGCGTAAGTACAGGGGAGGGTTTTTTTTTTACAAGTTACATAAGTGTATAAGTTAGGGGCAAGCCCCAAATAATTTATCTCCCAAGCTTAAAAATAAGGGAGGGGGGTATCATATTTAGGGGGGAGGGGGGGAACCTAACCGGAGTTGATTACTTGTAACAATTGGTCACCAGTGTGCACTAGAACTCGGATGAATTTTGGGAAAGTTTTTTATCGTGTCACACGTCAAATTTTGCATCAAGTCAATCATAGATAAGGGCTAATTTGGAGCAAGTCAAGGGTTTTGGATGGGGTAATTGGACGAGTAGCCAGAGTGCAGGCTGATCGGACACAAAGTTTGAAAGTGAAATTAAGACACATTGAGGGTACATCTAGTTATCAACAGAAGTGGTTCCTTAGTACGTTGCCAGCCACTATGCTACACACTCTTTAACTAGTTTTACTCAGTTAGATCATGTGAGACCTAATTTTATATGTAAGTTAGGGATATGATAGTTTTCTTCATTGATTGTCGTATAAGCGTAGAAAGGGGGGTCATATTCTCTAATATGATTTGTATATAGGGGCTTTATCAAAGTTTTCCGCTCGTAGGTGATGTCCTCTTTTTAATATAGAGTGAATCCCCCGGGCCTTTTGCCTTTGTTGGGAGATGGATATAGCCTGCTTAATCTTTTGAAAAGATTTTTGTAGGTCTCGGCTACACTCATCAGCGGATCTTCTTTGTCCACATAGCTTTGGACATAAAGCCTCAACTTCCCAATTTAAGGGCGTGAAAGAGGCTTGTTGTCCCTTGAAAGCTCCATCAGCCACAATGACCGTGTCTTCCACCTCAAAAGCTAGGAAAGGGATGAGCCTTTGCAATGAGTGTCCTCTTTTGGAGTTTCAACCATGGAAGCTCTAGGAGTGTCATTGCGTACATTTCTTTGCGGGCAAGAATGATAACCATGTCTTGGTCTGCACACTTAAAGCATTTATGGTCTTTACAAAAGGCCTCTAATTATTTGGGAGAGAGCTGGTTTTTACCTTTGTAAGCTCCTTTCTCCTTGGCCTTGTTGTTGTTGGTGTTGGTGTTGCCTTGGGAAGAGTTTTGAGCATTACTCTTCCCTTTAGCTTCATTTCAATCCTTGTTTTCCATGGGCTTGAAATTTCTTCTCGCCCCTTGTTGAAAATTGATCCTTGAAGCTACCATAGTGTGGTGGATGACTTCGGTGATAGTGCTAGGCCGTTGTGAGTTAACACACTTGGCCATTTTTTCAGGTAATCCCACACAAAATTGTTGCTTTTGCTTGGTGAAGTCTATCCTTTGAAATACTGTAGCTTTAAGATGTAAATGTCAAAACTTGTCTACATATTTGTGGATAGACTCGTTTAAGAGTAGCTTCGAACTTCATCATTCGGTGAGCACTTTGTCCTTGGCATCGCTTGCAAGGAAATGCTTCATTATGGAAACTGGTAGAGTTTTCCATGTTCTTGGGGCTTTGCCATTCCCACGGAGACTAGCCCACCATTGACGAGCAGACTTTTGGAAGTGCATAGCTACAAGGGGTAGCTTGGAGGACTCTGTGAAGCGCTTGTCTCCCACGGCCACACCGAACTGTTGGATGAAGGCCAGAACTTTGTCTGTAGCACCAAAGGTGCCATCATAGGTGAGAGAATAGATGCTTTTTTCTCCCTCCTTGAACTTCTTTAGCTTGTAAGACCTTTTCCAAGTATCATGGGACTTGCGATGTCCTCTCCTCTTGTATTCTTTAGGAGAATAGCTGCTACTTTCATCGAGAGAGGAGGAAGATGATGAAGATGGAGAAGAGGGCGACCTATTTCTCATATTTTTCTTCCTTTGGTTCCTCCTTTCCTTGTGAGAATGACAAGGAGAAGTACTATGCAGCGATTGTTTCCTCTTAGAAGGAGTTGGTAATCGTTAGAGACCACAGTCTTCGTGGAGCCACATCCTCCAAATCACTTCTTTCTCGTTTAGTGGTTTCCTCTTCTTCTTCCCGCACCGGAGAGAGTCTTATTTTGGAAGTCTCCCTAAGAGGCTTCCTAAGCTCTTTCTCATCTTGGGGAGTTTGAAGGAGAAAATAGATGCGAAGTTGTTGGGTAACTTCAGCTTGTAGGGTAGGGTTGACCATAGCTTGTTGCAACCTAGTGACAAGGTAGTTCACAAGCATGGGGGCATCTTCAGTTCATGTGAAAAATCAAAGTTATCAACATTCATTCTACTCTCTTCTTTATTGTCATCCATGGTGATTAAACTTATGTAAGTAGTACTTCGTGTTTTGGTACCCTCAAATCGGTAGTTGCTACCCTTCTCGACTCTTGAAAACTGGCTCTCAAGCAACCACACCCGTGGTTTAGAGATTGTTGATTCCAAAGAGTAGTGGAGAGGGTCTAACAATGCTCGATGGATTATGGTTCCTGTCGAGTTTTCTATTAGCTCAATAATAATTAAGCCAAAGGAAAGTTCCAAAAGACTCCATTATTAAGTCTATAGTTCTCAACGGTGTACCTCAAAATAAGTTCTTCCCACCGAGAAAATAGATCCCTGTCCCACATACCCTCTTGCAATCAACAAGTCCAACCTTTCGTGGACTACTTCAATAGCTTTGATACCAATGTAACGGATTTAGACTTGTAACATGGAAAGTAGCAGAATTAAAATAACTATAGTGATCATTTTTAAGAGAATTCTTCAAGAGAATAAAGAGAAGACTTGATGATATAGCAACATATTCATTATACCTAATTAGCTTGGGATGAACAATACTTTACAAGAGAGAGAATTAAAGAAGTTGACAACATTTGACGACTAGATTTACTTGGAGCCGGCCCCCCTCCAAAAGGCTTTTGTATTATAGCTTCTCTCATAATGAGAGACTTGGTACAATACAAGCTTTCTATTCCTTAAGATCTAATCGATGCAATGAAGATGGAAAGCTTCATGCATCCAAATTATGCCCTTAATCAACTTAATGAAAGCATTAACTTGTCCCCGGTCTCAGTCCCAAGACCTCAAACACCTTCAAAGGTCGAGAGAGCTAGCAGGGAATGAGGGTAGGAAAGAGGAAGAAGAAGTAGCATACGAGAAAGAAGTACCTTCCTCACCATAGATTACTCTTGTATCTTAGCTTAGCATAGTAATATAGATGGTAGAGAAGATGAGCATGCCATTGAAGCTTGGCTCTTTGTCGGATTTTCATTCCATAGCCAAGAGTTGTTGGTGAAGGCTCTCAACTTCTCAAGTTTGGAGAAGGAGCTGGAATTATTTGCTTCACACCATCAAAGTGTACGTGCGTGTGTGTGTGTGTGAGAATGAGAATAAAGATGCCCAAATCACCCCCACCTCTCATGCTTGGTCTCTCTCTCTCTCTCTCTCTCTCTCTCTCTCTCTCTTATTATTTAATATATCATTTGGACAAGTGTCCTCTTTTTCCTCTTTGAGAGAAAGAACTTAATTATTCATTTAAATGCATTTAAATTCTCATTGGACCCCTTTAAAGCCTATCCAATATGATTCAAGCACATCATGAAGGCAAAATGGGGAGGATCTTGACATGTGTCATTTATGCTTCTTAAGAGATCATATTTGAATTGAACACTTCAAGCACCTTAGCCATTTAAGCATGACAATCTTTTATGCCTCTCGAGAGATCATGAACACTTCAAGCACATTATTCATCTAAGCATGACAAGCACCTCAAGCTTGGACAAGGTTCCTACAAACACCTTAATCATCTTAGTCAACAAGCACAACAAGCACCTCAAGCTTGGGTAGGTTCCCACCTCAAGATCAGACCCAGCTTGCTTAAGGTCCTAGGTCTAAGGACTTTTAACACTAACCTTTGGAGGTCTTTAATGAAGCCAACCCTAAGGTCTTCTAAGCTCCATTATATGCACATGTCTATATTCCACCTCTTGTTCCCATTCATCTCCCCCATATTAAATGATCAGTTCAATATGAGAAAGTCTTTTTGGCATAGGTAGATATTATATTTTATGACACAACGACGTGCTCTCTATCACATGCTTGCCATGGTCTTGCACTGCTTGCCATTGCCTTGCCTCCCTTGCATGAAAATCACCAAAGCTTAACTTCATGATGCTAGAGGCCTCTTTGATGCCAGTCTCTATCAATAGGTTGTTGTTTGCTTGACTTACCTATGCACTACAAGGCTAGATGTTTAGTATACAACTGTAGTATCGGGGTTAATACATTAGAAGACAATCAACCAGATCTTTTGCTACTTGTGTGGAACTAAACATCTTGAGTTATTTTATCCAAGGTGGATAGTTGCGGCTAGATTTACATGCTTTTTAAAACTTGGATTGAGCTTGTTGATATTCATATGTGTCCACTAGTGTTTTTTGTTTTATTCTCAGTAGCCCATGCATATCGTGGTTGAGCAAGAAGAAGACTACAATGGCCACTTTTAGATGTGAGGTTGAGTATGGGATAGCTTTCATAACTACTATTGAGTGTGTTTGGCTCAATCGTCTTTTGACTAATTTGGGTGTCGGTACAACAATCTGGGACCACTGTATTCATTGCCAATTAGAGTGCTTTTGCAATTGCGAATAACATAGTGCTCCATGATTGCACAAAGCACATCAAGGTGCACTTCATTATGCTAGGGAGAAGGAGAGGTAAACTTGGCTTATATTCCTATGCATGTCGACCCTACTAAAATTTTCACAAAGACGTCACTTTGTGGAATCATTACATATGATCTAGCACTTTCCTATACAAGAGTGCCAACTCATGTAAACCACATCACTCTCAGGGGGGGCTTGTCACCGTACTATGGTAGTGATGTGTGTGGACGCACCTAGGACCATCAAGACACTTTTTTCCTTTGTTAAGAGGTTTTCTTCCCTGGCTTGTACTTATGTCCATCATTTTGGGACAAGCATTATCTTTGTATTAGCACATTCAATAATACTACTTCTTGTGTTGTGTTCCATTGAGCTTCTTCTTCATCTTCGTGTGCATTCTTGCAGTCATATTTCTAATATGAGTGCTCCCGAATGTTCTAATACTCCCACATCTATATACTTGAAGTAGGTAGAGATTAAATATCACTATCCAACTAAACAATATATGGTCAAGTAACCACATGCCATAACAAAGCGTTCCAAGTAAGCTTAACACTATCCAACAAGTAAAATACCTTCGCATATCACGTTCACACAAGATAACATCACTACATATAGTTATATTTTCAAAACTTTGAAGCAACCAATGAGCAATAGCCTAATGGTTGCAGCTGTGGTTGGTGTTTTGCATGGTTAGGTTCGAGCTCTTTTCTTCACATTTGGCACTGAAAAGTAGCCTGATAGTTCATCTCTTCCAAAGAGGATGCATGCACCTCTCCTACACTACGTCACTGCCTTGTCTAAACCCAACATTAGTTTTCTTGCAGAATATTAAGAAACAAGCAACAAAATAGACAAGCAAGGAACAAATAGCATCAATAGTACTTACCTACTAAGACAAAGCTTATTAACACTAAAGTTTAGTAAAAAGTCACATGAAAAAACTGAATCATTTTCACCTTCTCCTTCCTTTCTCTCCATCTATGGCTTGGAATGCTTTCATTTAGCTACATTCATTATGGTTGAAGAGGTCTTCCATCAACGTTAATGACACGAAAGAACATGATAATGTTGAGTACGATGGAGAAGATGATAAGCTTAATATGGTAAAGAAAGCAATGCCAAAACAAAGTTGTATTGGAGGGAGAGAGAAATTTGTTAGTTTGTAAAAGAGCATGAGAGGAGCATCTTCCTTGAATCTAACATTTTAGAAAAGAAGGAGAACAGGAACATATAGCAATCATGAAGTTTCACCGCAATATTTTTGAATCCACAAATTCTATTTTCATTTTAACAAATTCTAACCAATATTCTCTCTATATAATATCTTACAAGACCAAAAAATTGACTTCAAACTTCCCCAAATGTGTATTAGTGTCACATGACAAGTTAATGATGACAAACCTACCTTGGCCTACACAAAGCCAGCATATACCTTGGAATTCTTGGAAGCAATTTGTTGGATAATATGTGGAACATGGCAGGCTCATGATAGAAAACCTTGTAAGGCAATGTCTGAGAGGGATTTGACATTTGTTTTCCTATTTCTATAAAGAGGGACATTGAGTAGGGGCATGCACACTCTTTGTTATCCTCTTATTATTGCAATTTTTCACCTTGTTCTTCCTATTTTTTGGAAGAAAGGGAATCAAATAACTAAGTATTGTCTTTTGTACATGTGAGCAAATAGTTGCTATTCATTTTCTTATCTCTACTAAGAGGGGCACTGAGTAGTTGACTCTTGTGTAGGTCATTGTGAATTTTCACCTTGTCTTTTGTCATGGATGATATCATATAATGGGACAATTTTTCATTTATAAAGAACTTTTAATGTTACTATGGACTCAACAAACCTAGCAAAACATTGACACTCAAACATTCATTCAACTACGGAAACGTGCCAAAAAAGAGCTCAATAGTTCTTACTCCACCTACTGTCTGATTAAGGATTTTTGTATTGAAGTTCTGTTGGGATGGCAAGGGAACTCGAAGCCTCTCCACATTCAACTCCATAGACACAAATAAAGTTGTGTCTTATTTCCATTCTACTAGTGGGAGACTTCAAGGTTGACTATTGGCAGGACTCTAACCCATCAAACTCTAGAGAATTTATATGTACTTTTTACAATGACTTAGTGTAATCATCTACAAACAATTCTCATTTCTATGAGCAAGATGACCTTGAAGGCAAGATGCTTGTCAAGCGTTTTGGAATTTCAAATAGCAACACTTGGGTAATGTAACATTGAGTGTGTGTGTGTGTGTGTGTGTGTGTGAGAGAGAGAGAGAGAGAGAGAGAGAGGCGAAGAAGAAGAAGAAGAAGAGGATTGTAGTGCCACACAAACTATCCCAAGAGACTTCACAGAAATCAAAAGAGTCCATTTATAGTGGATACAGACAAGGATCCCGTCAAACATAAGCACTTGCGTGATAGACAGGTTATTGCCTCTTCAAATTTCACTCTTTGTCTCTCACTCACACACTCACCCATAATAAGAGAGAGAGAGAGAGAGAGAGAGAGAGAGAGAGAGAGAGAGAGAGAGAGGAGAAGAAAAAGAGAATTTAACGTCATAGGAAACTATCCCAAGAGACCTTAAAGATCTATCAGACGAGCAGAGTGTAACTCAAGACCTGTTATGAGAATGAGAGAGAGAGAGAGAGAGAGAGAGAGAGAGAGAGAGAGAGAGAGAACCCAATCACAAAAAAAACCCACTCAGAACAGATTTGAAATACAACTGTCTTAAGCATAAAAAAAACACACATGATTGTAATTTAGAGTTTTGATGTGTGTCAGTGATTGTGTGTGTGTGTGTGAGAGAGAGAGAGAGAGAGAGAGAGAGATTTTTTAGATCACACACAAAATAGGGGTGGTCAAAGGGAAGGAAAGTTCTCACTTCACTTGAGTCTCATTTGCTGTGTGCATGTTGTGGTCTTTGAAGGAGCCCAGCAAAGTTCGGCTGCTACTGGTACGCACGTGCGAAATCAGCCTCTGTGAGGCAGGGGACGGAAGCCTTGAATCCGAACCTGAGGGCTGTAGCTTCGGATCCGAGCCCGGGGAAGGCGAGCCCCGCCTCTTGCTTGCCGAAGCTGGCGACCCGTCCAGTTTCTTTGCAGGGCTGGGGCTGGACGATTGCCGCGCCTTAGCTTTGGTGGATTGGGTGGACTGCATGTACCCAGGCATGGAAGAGGGAGGAGGGTCTGCTTGGTCACAGCTTGTTGGCTTTGGGGATTGCTCTTTTTTGGTTTGGTCACCGAGCCTTGTGCTTTGGTCTCTTTTAAGAGCAGCCTTACCTGCTGAAGAGCCCTTCTCATAAGAATTTCTAGCTTCACTAACCTTAGAATGCACACTTCCTGCATCAAGGGCCTTCTCCCCCTTTGTATTACTCACCTTAAGCCTACCATTACCCAATTCATACCCTTTTTCAACCTTAGAAACACACCCTATATTTGAATCATCTTTGCTTCTCCTGATGTTTGCAGGACCCTTGAAAGCCTCCAAAGATCCCTTCAGAGCTTCTGCCACAATCCTGTCTTTGTCGATCATGGCTCCGCAATCCTTGAAGCTCGATGTCGTAGAGAGAGATGGCATGCCTCTGCACGCAACCGGCGACTTTTGGGAGGACAGAGAAGAGAGAGTGGGCAAAGAGAGCCGAAGCCGGTAAGGCGAGCTCAAGAGGGGTTGTGATGCATCGAAAGCAAGAGCCGCCGACCGACTGCTCGGAGAGGAGGCGGAGTTGGTAATGTGTTGGGGCCCGAAAGAGTTGAGCTTAGAGAGGGAGGGTAGCAGAGGGGAAGGGGTGGTTTTACTAGGGGAAAGGATGCTTTCTAAGTTGTTGAGCATGGTACTGTCAGGGATGGACAAGCTCCTCTTTTTGACAAAAGGGGAGCTTTTGGGAGGAGAGGGCGCTCCTTTGGTGATGGAGTTGTTATTGATGAGAAGAAGGTTTGAATCCATCACATTCATGACACTAACATGCTCTCGAGCAAGCCCGGGAAAGGAGCTCTCCCAAGGACGAGCCGCCATCCATCGCTCGAGCCATCGCCATCCCCAGTGGTTCTTGTCCCCTTTGCAATCTATCACAAATGAACTCTGCTTTGGAGCACATCTCCTGAGCTGAACAAAAGGACAAACAAGGTATGGTGAAAATAAGACAATTTTATGGATTTTTCCAATTTCATATCAAATTTTTTTGAAGGATTTGCTAGTTTTTACACTAAAATTTGTAAAAGTTTGCCGGTTTTCTTCAAGGCCATCTTCAAAATCTAGCCGGGGATTTCAAAATTCCGGCCGTCGAAACATGTACTAAACGCTGGGTTTTAATGAGCATTAATTGCCAAGCACTAGGAAAAAAGGACCATTTCCTAGATTATGCATTTGTGATGTGAGGCTTCAACAGCTCATGAATAATGACAGAGATGTTACATTGTATGAATTATGGCCTGCATTAATAAATATTTCAGCCTTCCCTTTTACTCCAATTGCACCCCATCATTAGACCACTTTTATTGAAGGTTATTAAATGCTGTTCATGTGCTCCCATTTAAGAGGCCTAAAGTTTTCTTGTACATTGAATAGCAGCTTAAATGATCATCAATAAGAAATGGACAAAAAATTATATTTTAATAAAATCCAGTACTACCCAGGTAAGATGTTGAAATTTGAGAGTGAGAGCAGCAAGATGAGTGAGTTTGACCTTGCCAGGTTCTGAGTTCAAACCCCACCTCAATCTCCATGCACTACAACTAAAGAAGGTTTAATTACCTGCTCTGAGAAGGCGTATGCAAGAGCTCTCTCGCGCTTCATGGCAGCTACCTGCCGGTATTGGGCCTTGGCTTGAAGCTGTTGAGGTGTAGCTGGGCTGTTATCCCACTCTTCCTGTTCAGAACATGTAATAATTTTGACCCATTTATCCTTGAAGAAAGAAGCCATAGTTTCAAACATTAATAAAAGGAGGGAAATTCCATATTTAAAGATGAGAGAGAGAGAGAGAGAGAGAGAGAGAGAGAGAGAGGCTACCATATACAATCAAAACCTAGGTACAAAAAGTCATCTTAGGTTCAAACAACTACTATGATATGGAGCTTGATACTTCAATGTGAGCCTAGAGAAACTTGGAAATTAAGATAAGCCAGTTCCATGACATAATCTGTTATGGCCAAGTGAGATTTTTCCTTCGAATGTGCTTGCTAGGCATTTTGGGTAGCCAATTGGATAGAATGACACTCGCACTGAAAAAAAATGAGTTGGGTTATGCAAAGCTTGAATGTCAAATTACACTAGTGAAAATTATCTACTTGGCCATTGCAAGTTTGCCTGCGAATTGTTGAAAGTATCTTAATGGCTTACGTTCAGTTCTATTTGCCATTGTTGCATTGGCCTTGTCAATGGTCATTGTCTCACTTCTCTTATGTCAGCTATTTTGTCTCATTTGTCGTGAACCCATGCGAAGGTAAGAGGAAGAAAAACGATAAAAAATTACAAGAATATAGTCATTAGCCAGTTTGTCCCTCCACAACATCGCATGCTTCCCTTTCTTCACTTTGAGTACCCATTTCTTTTAATGACATCTCCTGAGATTCTTACTTATTTATTTTTTGAAATGTGTACCACATACCTTACTAGCTCAAATGTCCTTAAAATTACATCAAAGTACATACCTCCATATGATTCAATGGGGTCTGAATTCACTAACTAGAGGGGCTGAAACATTTGCATCAAAGACCATGTGGCTAGGGACCATGTTCCACAGGGTATAACTACCCCCTTGTCTTGACATTCAAGCTCATTTCACATGGTCATGACTTTGATTAGCAGGAGTTTTTTTATGTGAAGTGCATCTCCTACCTTTAGTGCTTGAGTTTAACATACTAAACCTTGATCATTCCGTAGCTCCTAAGACATAGCACCTTCAAAAACCTCCTCTTTGTTAAAGTGGTGCATGGACAGTCTATGAGTGTCAACAAAACCCCACAAACACACAAGCACCTTACTTTGCAAAGACTCAATCAGATGATGCCTTAAACCATACTTGTCTCAAACAAAATACAAAAGGGGGTTCCTCTTTAGAATAACCAATGTGCTACTGGGAGGCCCTTGAACTTAGAAAGGGCCAACCCATGAGCTACGAGCCTCCAAAAGTAGTGCGACCCGCTTTGAGAAATTCTTGAGAGGTCCCAATGGAGGGGGGGTATTTCAATTGCAAATAGAAAAAACCTCTTTACTGGCAATAAGAGGTCAAAATACATGGCCCATACTACTTTCTCCTTTGTAGCAGGCAAAGGGTTTTACCCTACATGTGCATCCCTAGTGTAGAGTGATTGAGATGTTTCTTTCTTTTGGCCAATTCAAGGTCTGAAGGGCGAGTGAACACGCGAAACAAGTTTCTTATGTGTACATTGTGTGAGCATAAGGGGTAGAGAGGAGGGAAGAAATCATTTGTAATGTATTGAGTGAACAAATTGTTATGTCTATAAACACACTTTGATACTTGACTTAGAAGCACTACTTGAAAAAGACTATTTTCTCAATCTTGAATTGTAAGATCAAACCATTTAGGTCCCCACCATTGCCAAATGCTAAAGTGAAAGGTGGTGGTGTAGGAGATGAAAAGAGTTTCACTATTTTTGCCCACACTTGTCCACTTTGCTCTCTGTTTTTCATGATAGATACTTATGTTCATGCAAGTATGACAAGCTTTTCAGTAACCAAAGAGATTGTATCATATAAAAAATAATGTACTCCATGAGTACTAAGCTTACCCTAGTGGAGACCTCTCACATGGCCGATATCATTGCACTTTTCATCGAAAATAAAACCATATAACTACAAAGTAACCTCACTATCGCACAAAGTGAAGCAATTGATAGATAGGGATTTGGAATTTGGAGGACTTTCCAATTAAATTAGTCCAAAATCCAATCCTCTAAATGTGAGGTCTACCATCGCCCCACCCACAAAACAACTATAAGCATGAAACAGACTCTATCGAGAAAAATCAAAGTTTCAAAGTTCTAGTACGGACAAAACATGAACCATTGGGGGAGAAGCAACATTCAAACATAGAGCTAGGTTAAATAAATGATATGTTATTCGCAAAACGTTTTCACATGAATAATAGACATATTATACATTGCCTTATATTATTCAATCAAATTATTCGATGACAGGTCAGCTTCTTTTAAATCTTCGTATATTTACTTCCATGTTGATCAATATAAAAATACCATAAAAGTAAAAGCTTTTGCCCCCTAGTACAACTCACCTCCGTGCACTAGCTCTCTCTCTCTCTCTCTCTCTCTCTCTCTCTCACACACACACACACACACCCATTGATACATATATAACCATACATAATTCATTTCTCTCCTAGAGGAGTTTTTGAAAATTTGAGCTAGGCTTTCCTATTTTACACTAACTCCCAAAATCTAGAGACAATTTTAACTTTTCCTCTTGTTGTCAATAGGCATATGAGAATATTAAGGTAATATGATTGTAAGAAGACACATACTTATCCGCGAGAGAGAGAGAGAGAGAGAGAGAGAGAGAGAGAGAAAAAGAGAGAAATATGACAATTGTTTTGCTATTTCTTTACAGAGGGGTATTGAGTAGTTGCTCACGCACACTTTCTCATCCTTTTAGAGGAGATTCACGCGGTTGGGGTAGAACCCCCGCCACCCGTCATCAATTTTCTCTTATGCTGGTAATTGCAACGTGCACAAAAAACTCTTGTTAAGCAAGGCGGGGGTAGAAGATGGCTTAGGCTCATTCTATTGTTTTCGACAGAGTTGAAAGTGAAAGGCAACTTTTGTTTATGCAAGCAGGCGGGAGTAGAACCTTGCGTACGCGAATGCGTCCTTATATGTTATGTATGTCACTGTGACTTTTCTCGTTGTCCACGGGATAAGTGATGGCTTCCAAAACATCTTAGAGGGTCTCCACACGGTGGGTTTCATAACCCACACTCTCCATAAAAAGGTATAAAGAGAGAATAAAGGAGGAGAGGATGCGTTCCACAAACTTTTGCAAATATGCAAAAGTTTGCATAGTTTGGAAAAGAATAGACATTTGTAGAGTTTCAATTAGAAACTTAACTATCCTTACCTACTTATAAGCTGCGCGAGAAAGCACAATTTAATTTTTTTGGTCAGTTAACAAACTCACTGAGCGAAAGCCCTGTTATTTCGAAGTAGCTCAAACATGACAAGAAAGAGTACTCCATTTGAGGACTTTCTACTATTTAGACATGTCTGAATCCATCTTTAAGTCTTTTAAGTCAAAAAGTTCCAAACTCATTTGTCTCACTTCCTTACACCTTGTACAAAAAGATAGAGAAGGCCACCAATTGCAAAAGGAAGAAGTCAAGGTACCAAAAGCTTTGGCTTCAGGTCAAGCTTGAACCCTCAGGAAGGTCACCTAAAATTCACGTGGGTTCAACAAAGAGCTATTTTTAGCTCTCAAAATTAGCAAATTTCTTTTACGATATCAGGGTATTATTTCAAAACTTTATTAAAAACACATTCATATAACAAGAAAAGGGTGTGTTATAATCTCAAAAAATTCAAACGCAAGGGATTTTCAAAAAACCCCTAGTCCCCCTGAAGGAACTTGATGTAAGAGTTTTGCTTATAGTAAATGTGCCAAGCTTGACCTTAAATATGTTCTCTCTCTCTTCCTTCCGTCAAGGTCCAGAGTCGAGAGGCATGGGACCTTGGTTGTTCATCTAGTAGCAATTACAAACAGTAATTTTTGCCTAATGTCGTTAGATGCGAGATAAGTCAACGCACATAATACGCATGGTAATGATTGACAGTCATTGTGCGACACCTCAGCATGCGAAAAGTCGTTGCATGTACTTGTGCTACAAGATTACACGTGCTTGTCGTCAGAGTGCAGTGCTTGGCCCCCCTCCCCTAGACCTGGATGACCGGAAAGGTCCTTTCCCTCAATAAAAATTCCTCACACCATGGGTCCGAGCTCCTCGCCGATCGCCATGGGGTCGCACTTTTTAGGAGAAAGGTCAGTAAAAAAGACCTTTCTCTACACCTTCCATCTTCATGAGAAGCATTTTCCAAATTTGAAGCAACTTCAGTTTTCTAACTAGACCTAGGACATCGACACAAAAATTTTCATTTCTTTCTCCCAATTGGTTAGTCCATTTTGCCCTTGAGGAATGCGTCCTGAGCTGAAGAGTCGTGAAAAAGATCTTTTACATCTCTTGGAATTGTTAGTTCTCTGTTCTCTCTCATACATGCATAGGCATACAAAACATTGAACTTGAATAATCAACAGGCAATAAGGATGCTAGTGTGAAGTGACTGACCGTGGGAAGGGGGGCTTGTTTGCGCTGCTGCAGCTGACGTTGCACGGCCTGGCCTTCTTCGGACATCCGTACGCGGCGGGCGCGCACGCGTGCTTGCACGCGCACGAGGGCGTGCACACACCGCAACGTCGCTGCCGCCTGCTTTCGCACCAGCCGCCCCCTCGCCAGCGCCTGCAGCCGCACCAGCCCCTTCAACGCCCGAAGCGCCCGCCTCGCCTGCACCAAATATTTAAAATTTTGCATTTTCAATAAACCTTAGTTAAAGCGAGACCGAACCAAGGTTTGCTTTAAGGTTTTATATAGGATTATTTGCAGTACCAGATAACCCCGGAAAGCCGTTTGGATGACCCTGGCCGCCCAGTCAAGCTGGGCAGGAACGCAATGTGAACCCACAGCCACAGCACCCTTGCTAGCCAGCTCAAGCTCATGCTTCAGCTGATCATCATGTGTAAAATTCTTTACAATAAAGCCCTCCTCTTCATCATCCAAAGAGTCCAGAGCACTACTAGGCTTTGCAGCACGGTCAAGATAATCACTCCACTGCTGAGATTTTGATTTCACATTGTGGGCGTTGTCGACAACGTCCGCCGTCAATTTAGCTTGCTTATGGGCCTCCTCCTCCTTCACAATGTATGCTTCTTCTTCTGCTGCTGTTTTCCTGCTTGTTGCCTTCCCTTCTCCACCTCCTCCTTTCAGATGTTGCACATGAGCTTTCACTGTTTCCGCGTCCCAATTGCGCGAAGCCGACCTGCCGAGGCTCCATCGGGTTTTTTCTTTTGCTGTATAACCCTTTCTCTGCATAGTCATCCACATCTCCTCATCATTGTGTGTTCAAATTTACACCAGCACAAAGGTGTACAACTTTCAATACACACACACACACACACATACTAGACACACCATTCAACACGCATGTGTGCATACATAGTGCTAAAGGTGTCATCAACAGCAGCAATAGTAGCTAGTACAGCAATTGTGTATAAAATTGTAAATGTATGTGCTTGCGTGTGGAAAAAAGAGTGTGTGTGTGTGTGTGTGTGTTTGTTTGTGTGTGAGAGAGAGAGAGAAATGAAATGAAATGTATGTGCTTGCGTGTGGAAAAAAGAGTGTGTGTCTGTGTGAGAGAGAGAGAGAGAGCGTGTGTGTGTGTGTGTGTGTGTGTATTTTACAAGAAGGTTAGCCTCACGCCAAAAGGACGCGCAACTTAGGTCTCATCAGAGAAAGCTACATTGCATTGCATAAGCTACAGTGCTTCCTAACAGAAACATATCGCATCCAAACAGACTCAAGTGGAGAAGCACTATTTAGCATGTTTTCATAAGAATTTTCCCCATGTGGCATTCAATCACACAAAAATAGTTAGAAGGTCTAATCAAGGGTTAAAAAAAGCCGTTCATGTGAGGAGAATGCACTGCCTGATGAAGCCGATTGGCAAGCAGTATTCTCTCTCTCTCTCTCTCTCTCTCTCTGAGGTAAGGTGCATTTCACACAAACACAATGCACTTCAAGCAGGCAGTACCGAATGTGAGTGGCGGCGCAGCGCTTACCTGCTGCTGCTCCTTGCTTTCCGACGGTAGCGTGAGAGGGTCAGAGGAATATATGGCATCCCCTGTAGCCCCCTTGTCCTTGGATGAAGACTTGAGTCCTTTGAGAAGAGCTTTAAACAATTTGGCTGATTTGCCCATAATCTCTTCCTACCAGCTCTGCTAATCTACCTTAGCCTAATCCATTGTGTGCTTCCCCTGATCTGCCTGCCACATTCAATCTGATGAAATTAGATTAAAACATGGACTAAGGTTGAACAAGTGGGTGAACCTTAATAGACAAATTAATATCAAATACCAGATTAAAGCAGGGACTAAGGTTCCAAATGGGTGGAACCTTAATCAACAAATTCCAGCCTTCTGTTCTTGCACATAGGAAATCCTAGCATGTGCGTAAGCTACATTTGATTGGGATAAGAAAAACATTTACTAAGGTCCAAAACGCTTCATCTACAAATTCACTTGCTTATTAATATATACCATGCATTCCAAATTTCAATTAACTTTCCAAGATTTGATTCCCTAGCGAAACTGACAAAGCCAATAAATAGCATTAAATCACAAAGATAAGGCAAGAAGTAAATAATAAGCCTTTCATTTTGTTAGAAAAATAAAATAAAATAAAGCCTGGGGTTTTATTACTCGGCCATTGGCCAAGATCCTAACTTCGCCAGTTACAATTCTAGAGGGGAAGAATTACCAAGAACATGTCTTATTTCTAAATACCTCCGGTTTTCTTCGGAGTTACAAATATTGAGGTCCTCGTGAATGTGAAAAACTGGACAAAATCTGAGGTGTTTTGTTGTGATTAAATTAAATAAATAAATGGAGCGTTATATAGCGACCTTGAAGTAAGCGTGGCCGTGTTGGGATCCCCACGCACAAGAGCTATGGAGTATGGACGGATGAAGGATCCATTCTCTCTCTGCACAAATGAAAGAGAGAGAGAGAGAAGGAGAGAGAGTTGCGTGACGCGCCTCTGTGTGTGGAGGAGGGAGAGAGCGACCTATCTCTGCCTGAAGTATGAGCTTAAAGCGTTAAATGGGGAGCTCGAGTAGCTGGCGCAATGAAGAGAGAGAGAGAGAGAGAGATGAATCGTGTGATTCTACCTTCTCTTTGATGGAACGACGAGCAGCAGCACGCAGCTGGCGATGGGGAAAGGCGTTGCGGTGCCGTGAAAATGAAGGGATTAGGGTAACTTTGAGAGAGAGAGAGAGAGAGTAGCTAGCCTGATCAGAGCTCAGAAGCCTATTTTGCTGCACTCGATCTGCAGGCTGCAGATATTGTTTTAGTAAGGAACGGCAGCTAGCAGCTAAAACAGAAAGGACTTCGCGACTTGTGAGTTGTGACGTGTGTATAGTGTGTGTGTGTGTGTGTGTGTGTGAGAGAGAGAGAGAGAGACGCAGAGCTAGAGAGAATTGTAAATAATAATTTTGTAATGTGTATGCGTGTGCTGTGAGGGTAGGGGGCCAAAAGCGGCCGAACTTCCAGCCCCTGATGAGGAGGCTGAGGTGGCGGATTGCAGAGGGGAATGTAGCTGGAAAGTGGATAAAGCGCTCGCTTTTGGCCATTGGCCCCCCACTTCTGCTCCTGCTTCTCGGTTCGCTTCCTCTCTCTCTCTCTCTCTCCCCCCTCGCTTCTCTCTCTGTGTCTCTCTTCTCTCTCTCTGTCTTCTCTCTCTTCTCATGGCTGGCTGCCCGCTGGCCTGCTATGGGGTGTGATGAGTTCATGTGAGGGGGCGAAGGGGGCCTCCCCCCCTGCTCACCCTTTCGGCCTCGGGCCTGCAGACAAGGCATTCAATGCCTCCAATTTCCAAAAAAGTCTCTCCCTGTGTGTAAGGCCTCCATTTCCCCGTATCCCTTGGCCTTCCTCGCCCGCCTCTGTGGTCCTCCACGTCAACCTTTTGTCCACGTGAACGCATCTCATTTGCTCACTCTCACCAGCTCAGCAGCTGTGCTCAATCCCCACCGTTCTCATCACCACCTTGCCTGCCTCCATGGCACCTCCACATCAGCGTTTCTAACTCCTACCAGCTCAGCGGCTTTGATCTCCTCCTGCAGGCCTTGCGCCACGTCAGCTCCGCTCACTTTCACTACCCATCATCGTCCCCACCTTTTGCCACGTGGGTAGCCTAATTACTCGCCACGTTTCACCCTTTCAGCACTTTCTCATTTGCTTTCTTGGGCATGCCCCACTGGCCCCTTCCCCAACATTGGCAGAATCATTTCCTCAAACGCAGCTTTTGATCTGCGGCTCTGGCAGTGCTCTTTGCTTTAGCCTCACTCATCCCAACGGCAGAACTTTTTTTTTTCCCCATTTTTTCACGATAAGATGGTGAACATTCTCCCCTCTGCATCTTGCCTCCAGCTTTTCTCACACCCAAAGCAAAAGCTCACTACTTTTGAATGCTAATTATTCACACTCACCCATACTATTATATCTAGAGTGCTTCGTTAGCTATGTTCCATCGAACTGAGATCGAAGAAAATATTGGAAAGTGAGAGAGAGAGAGAGAGAGAGAGAGAAGAGAGAGATTTCATAAAAGAGTGTTAGATTTTTTTGCCTGAGAGTGTTTCGAATACCGATCGTCGTGGTTTAGTGGTGTACCTCCGCATAAATTGGTTACCGATTGTAGTGCTTCGGAGGGGTACCTCGCCAAAAACCACAAGGAGTGTTAAGAGTTTTGTCAAGCTCAATGTTCATGATCGTACAAGATGTCAATGTTATTAATTGTTTGTTGTTTCATTTTTATGTTTTAAAAAAAAGAAAACATGCAAATCTCCTTGCATGGAGGAGTTTGCACAATCCTCCCCAATTTTTATAATACGAGGGAACGTGCCATTTCCACGACAACGTGCAATTTTCAGTGTGTTCATTAACTGCATTCTCAATATCAGAAATCAAAAAATGATAATGCTTACTCACCGCGATTGAATGTCTGTCGGCAATGGACTTCCTTGCATCAACGATGATGGGCATCTCCTGCACTTAACCCGTTGTAAGAGACGACATCCCAGGGAGGATACCCTTAATGAAGATTTTGTGCTATTGTGAGAACACCACAATTTGTATATATATCGATCAAACCACCACCAAGCATGAAATCGTACTCCCAACAGACATTGACTAGCAATCATATCGTAAATTCTAATATCCATGGCTGTGTACGTGATTGCATCTGTTGACCTGCATGCCTTCCAGATTCCTATGTAGACGTAGTTGATTGCGTCTGGATAGAGACCCTTCCTGCGATCTTGTGGTGGCGTTCCGCACAACACGCTTGCATAAGGTCAATAGCCTTCAAGGTGCAAGCATATGTGAATGCATTTGTAGAAACGCCTTCCGTTTGCATCTGCTTCATGTTGTGTGTATTATGGGGAAAGTGCATTCCAATGCTTTGCATCCACTGAAAATATCGTAGAGCTTTCTGGCCCTGCTCTTGTTGCACACATCCCACAATCAGTGCATTCAAAGAGGCGACATTCCTGGCAAGAAACTCCTCAAGGAGTTTTTGTGCTTTGTCAAGCACACCACATCTGGCATACATATCGCCCAAGGCATTGCCAAGCACCACGTGACTAACAATATCAGTCTCAGTTGTTGTGTCCATAAGAGCATCTTGCGTAGAGCTACATGCCTTCGAGATGCACGCATAGGTGATTGCATCTGAAGAGAGGTGCAATTGGAAAGAGGCCCTCGCGTCGCATCAACTGAAAACAACCTAGAGCTTTCTGGCCTGTTCTCGTTTGCGCACATACCTGTTTCTGAATAGCTTGTGACTGACGAGCACTCTCATCATAAATTCTCTCACCCATGTCAACATATTACGAAGTCTTTCAAGATGCTAGCATAGGTGCTTGCTTCCATAGATGATTGCATTGGAGAAAAGCCTTCTGCTTGCATATGCTTAGAATAGCCTTGACAAGCTTCCTTGCCGACATCCTGCATCGATTCGACGTGATTACCCATCTTGTGGTTTTTCTGTGAAGGTACCAAGAAAGAAGAAAGGAAGCTGATCCCCTTTTTTGCACTGAAAGGCTGTAATTCTGACGATTTCTCAGTTTGCGATGAGAAAGACGCCAGAGGGCCGAAATTGTAGTTTAGAGCATGAATAGCTCAATAGCTGCACGTCTTGACAAGGCGACTGATGAAGGTCATAAAAAAAGCAAGCAAGCACTTGCCGTTGGATGGTCAATGCCATTCCAGATATGAAGCTCCTCAACCACATTTTGTGCTTCCTCAAGCGTACCACATTTGACATACATATCGACCTAGACAATACTGCCAAGCACGACATCTTTCTTTAATAGCCTCCGACTCACAATATGCTTCTGAGTTTTTGTGTCCATATGAGCATCTTGTGTAGAGCCACATGCCTTCAAGGTACGTGCAAAGGTAATTGAATATGGAGAGAGACCCTCACTTTGCATACTTATCGACCAAGACAGTGCCGAGCACGACATCTTTTCTCAACAGCCGAAGCGCGTAGAAGGGCTACTCAAGGGGAGATGAAAATCGGCGTAGCTTTTCGCAGGAGGTCGTGATTCGTTTTTTTTAGCGCTATAAAGTGCTGTTTTTACAGTAGCTTTGATGCGCTGCAGCCACGTGGGCTGCTGAGGGGCCAAGGATGAGAAAATTGACACTTCGCTAACGAAGTAAGGATGACGCAGTATTTGTGATGTTTGAGTACTTCAGGGACTGGATCACCCAGCGAGGATAACACACAAGCTCTTTTGCAACTTCCACTTCGTCGAGAACATGATTTGGTTGGAAGCCAGGATCGGTACAAGGCAACTCATCAGGCCCGTTGTTGTCATCTTCAAGAACATTCTCCTCCTCCAAAACAACAAACGCATCACCGGTTGGAGTTTGAGAAGGACGTAAATGGCGGAAGGTTGAAATAGAGACGGTGTCGGAAGGTCCAGGGGGAGTCATAAAGACCGTCGCATGGTCTGGTACATCAGGAACCATAGAAACATGAGGAGAGTCCCCCTGTAAAGGTAGATCGAGAGCCCTCTCTAATACTAAAGACTTCTCGAAGATTACATCACGCTATGCTCACTCTTCTGGGGCGTCGGATCGTAAAGACGATATGACGCGGAAACAAAATTGTATCCCACATGAATCAACTTGGGGGATTTCGCATCAAACTTTGATCTATCCTTCTTTGGGAGATTGATGGTTTCTGGCCCAAGTAGGCCTCACAGGGAGTCGATGAGGAACTACGGAAGTAGGAGCGCGGTTCCGCCCAAAGTAGGCCTCACAGAGAGTCGAATGGGGAACTACGGAAGTCGGAGCGTGGTTAAGAATACGAACTGAAGTAGCTACAGCTTCTGCCCCAGGAAGCGTGGCAGATCTCTATGCATGGTTTGTCCCATTTCCACAACAATTAGGTTCCTCTGCTCAACCTCCCCATTTTCCGACGGAGTGCCAACATTGGAAAGCTCGCGGAAGATCCCAAACACCGCACAATAATGAACAAACTGTTGCGATGTAGATTGTGAGCCGTGATCGGAATGGACGGCCTTCACATGATGTCTTGATTCTTTTTCTACGTGTGCCTTCCAACAAATGGATGTGGAAATCGCTTCTGACTCATGAGTAAGAAAGTATACCCATAGAAACCTGTTGTAGTTGTCGAGGATGAGCATAAAATACTTGAGGCCTTTAGTGAGTCCACGGACATAGGACCGCACATATCCGTATGTGCCAACTCCAACGTTGAGTTGCTCTCCTGAAAACTGCCTTCGAGAAAGCCTCCCTATACTGCTTCTCTCGGATGCGTGGAACGTATTGTCCGCAAGCCCTCCACCAATTGCTGAGTGAAGGCACGCCTAAAAGCATCTGCATGTAGATGTCCATAGCAAGAGTTCCATATAGATCACCTACGTCGCTGGTGATTATCTGAGAGGGCATGTAGCTTGTACAAGCCACCCGAAGACAAGCCCCCTCTGAATTCCTATCCTGTCTCCTTGTCCCGGATTGATACGGTATCTTCGTCAACCAGCCAATTTCACCTATAGGTTTTAACTTTTATTCTGCTTCGGGTCTTTTGACGACGCTGTTTTTTTAGAGCTTCAGGGCTTTTGACGGCGCTGTAAAGCTCTAAACTAAACCACGTTTTTAGCTTTTGAGGGGCCAGAGCCACGTGGGCTGTTGAGGGGCCAAGGAGCGGAAACTGGACACTACGCTAACGAAGTAAAAAGGGGAGGGATTTTGGACCTCCACGCAATAGCCTCTCCTTCCTTCAAGTCCGATGACGCGAGAGAGAGTGAGAGAGAGGGAGGTGCCGTCGCTGAAAGCGCACCTTCGTACTAGCTTTTCAAATGGCCTATGAAGGTTCCTTGGGGCAATGAATATTTAGGGCAAGACTCTTTTGTAATTTGTTGCCTAGGTTTGTGCTTGGCTTTATAAGATGAGTTTCGGGGATATCTTGCTTTGCACTACCCCCTGCATTTCATGACCAATGCTTGGCTTTATAAGATGAGTTTCGGGGATATCTCGCTTTGCACTACCCCTTGAATACAACTTTGAATGGGACGCTTGGAGATGGCTCGGGAGTATCCTCTTTTGGAAACCACATTCTAAAGGCATTTACCATGCATTAATGCACGAGGCTAATTGGTGTAGCCCCCTCAACAAATTATGGAAGAGGCACTGGACGAAAAAACGGTGGGAGGGAGTCATGGAGAACATCTGGAAGCCAAGGTGGCCTCAGTATATGAAGATATTTTTGTGGAAAGTGATGTGGAGTGCTCTACCGACGGACGTAAAGATTCAAGAAAGAGGAATCGGGTCCGATCGTTGCCCGGGGTGCATAATAGCTAGTGAAGACCTAGCCCACCTTTTCATGGGATGCGAGGCAATCAGTGGCATGGCTGGGAAAATATGCAAGTGGATTCAAAGGACATGGCAAATTAAGTTCTTCAAGACTGATCTGTTCTTTGGTAGTAATAGGTTGGGAAGTCCTGCTCTTCTTGTCTGCACTCAAATAATTAGGTACTACTTCTTTCACCAGATCTGGCAAGGAAGGAACCGCCGCGTGTTTGAGGGGGATCTGACTGTGGCAAGCTTTTGTGAAATTATACAAGAGAGCAGAGTGACAATCCACATGATCGGAGGCAAACAAACATCAGAGGACTGGTCTAGAACAATACATGTCATGATGACATCTTGTAATAAGTAAAGCCTAGGAGTAGTTGTGGTTTCTATGTCAAGCAGAAAACTTTAATCCTTTGACCCTCAAGGCTCGGTTTGAGCTCGACGTTGATGTATATTTCTGATGTTTAATACTATCCACTCACAATTGTGAGTTTTACAAAAAAAAAAGATGAGTTTCGGGGAATTACCAAATTATCTGTGAAATTTGAGGTAGATCCCAAAATATCCCTAAAATTTAGAAATTCCAAAAATACCCTTCTACCAATTTTTGTATGGATTTATCCATTTTTGCATAATTTATTCGCATTCATATTAAAGATGTAACTTTAAGTGTCTTGAACAAAAGTTTTCTTCAATGACGTCAAAAATAGTGTCTACAAATAATAAACTATTTCATCCGAGAGCAAAGTGCCATCTAAAACCCTAGTCCTATCATCTTCTATTGACCTTCCGTTCATGGGTTTATGAGGTTCGCAAGAGGTTTTTTTATTTTATTTCATAGAGAGAGTAGAACTTGAAATTACAACTCACACACCTGACCTTGTGAGGTGGAGCATCCCAGCCGGATAAGGTTGGCCAACCCATCATATGGACTAGTGGGGAACAGCCCCTATGGGCTTCATGTCACACGAGCTCTCAAGGAGGTTGACCTTAGACTCAAGAGGCTCTTGCTCTATCAACTGAGCTAGCACTCGTTGACTGGCAAGAGGTATGCCAATTTTGATATGGTTCAAAGTTATTCTTCATGTTTTACATGCATGCTTTTGCACATTGCTTATGTGCAAATTTAAGCCATTTTTGGGTTTGATTTGGTATAGATGTTCTTATGGTCATGTCACTTGATGTTCTTAAAAGCATATACTTGTTTATGAGATCTTTTATGTGTTGAGAGCTCTTAAATGCCAATTTTGATATGGTTCAACATCATCTATGATTATGATGATGCCACATATGCACTCATAACGGCCAACTTTTGACAATTTATTCATTAGATTCTATGGTTGTTTGATATCAAACCTCAGATGCTATGTCATATTATTGCAAATTGATGGCAAGTTTTCTCCTTATTTTCTCTCTTGATGTGGTATATGGATGTTGTATCACATCTTAAGCACCATTCGACCTTAATGTTATTTTGAAATTTATTGATGTTCTAAGGCGATTTGATGTATTTATGTCAGATTTGAGCAAATTTTTTGATACTTGATGCAACTTACGCTTCCTTGATAGTTTTTGCTTCGAAGTGCATGTTTGCAGCCCGTTTGCGGCAACCTTTATCTATTGAGGTAGGAGCTCAGTTCATTCTATTTGCAAATTTGATAGAGTTGTCAATTTTGTATCCTACCATTTCAGATGCCTCTCAAGGTTGCTAGAGGCACATTTGAGTTAAAGTGGGGGTTTGAATTACTTGCTACACTTTGGCACCTATTTATGCATGCATTATCTGATGTTTTAGTAGTGCCACGATCTCTCTCTACGACGTTGTATAAGTACGTCCATTATGAATACAATGGCGTGTGCATGTTTGTTTTGGAGCCATATTCATGTTTATAAGATGCTTAGTACGAACACATGCGTGGCTCTAATATATATGTTTTGCAACCTTTGTGAGGTCCATGGTAAGGTTTTTAGAAGCCAAGTGTGGGGACCTTTGATAAAAACACAAAAACGGCTTGTTCGCGAGCCGTTAACACATGTGAGCTTGCAAATAGCTTACATGTAGATTTCATGGGTTTAGATATGTAGTTGTTTGCAAGCTCACATGCGCAAACGACTCACGAAAAAGTCATTTCTGAAGTCTGCTGCGTTTTTGTGTCCCAAAAATGCTATGGACTTAAAAAATGGCATGTATACGAGTCGTTCGCACATGTGAGCTTGCAAATAGCTTGCATGTACCTTCCATGGGTTTAGGTATGTAGTCGTTTGCAAGCTCACATTGCATACAGCCTATTAGATTTTAGGTATGTAGTTGTTTCTGAAGTCTACTGCGTTTTTGTATCCCAAGGATCGGGAACAACTAGAGAATTTGAGGTAGTTTACACTAGCTAGGGCATGCCTAGAGCTAAACAAGAGGCAAAGAGGTTTTGCTCACTACATGCATTGTCATGTAGATGTGGATGTGCAGATTTATCGCACCCATATATATAGACATTGATCAATAAAGACGAGATTATAACGCGGTGGTCTTGATCTTTGTGCACCTACCGAGGTGTGTGGGGATCAAGCATGGCTAGAGAATGTGAGGTAGTTTATAGTGTGATTTATGGTTTCTTGATTGCTACCGGGGGGGGGGAGAGAGAGAGAGAGAGATGAGAGAGATGAGAGAAGAATAAATTTATGTTTAATTTAGGGTTCAGGGTATTCAAAGTCATATGAGTAGTGACGATGATGTGGGGCCATTTGACCAAGACGCCTATCTCGCAACAAGGATATTATGTCCTTGTAATCAATGCAAACATGTCATGAGACAAACAAGGCACGTTTCTTTGTAGCATGTTTGTGAGTTTGGAGAGTTCGACCCATCTATTATAGATCGAGTTGTTGCCAATTACAACTCGTCGGACTCTGATGCTGGCCGATCCTGCAACCTAATAGACATGTTTGCAAGCGCTTTACTCAAGCATCATACATGAGGGCACAAAAACTCCTCTTGTTTCTTGCACACAACCATCCCACTAACCATGGAGCTATTGTGCCTTCTAAGAAGCATTGAAGTTGTTCAGGTGTTTGTGTCCAAAATTTTGGAAATATGAGATAAGTTCCTGGCATATTCCACATCACTTTATATGGAGTATCATAAAAAATTAATGTGTTGCTAGCATGTAGATCCTCAAACATCTCCCAAACCGAAGTCAAATTTTTATGATAAACTCTTTTATATCCAATCATGATATTTGGATTTTGATAATGCTTATTGCTCATAAACATCTGGAACTTTGAACAATGCCTAGGAAAGCACATCTCAAGTGTATGTTGAGCTTTGGTTAGGTTATAACAACTCCATATCCAAGGTTCAAAATAATCAAAACAAAAGTCCAAGGAAGCTTTAGCATCACGGCGCACCACATGATAAACTTCATCTTTGTCAAGCACAATTCGCATGTGTTCGGCCCATGATGGAACAATATGTAAACCCTCTATATCTAAGATAAGAACCCTCCGTTGTTGCTTCAAGGTAAGTAGTAACTGAGTAAGGGGTGGTTGATGGCTTCGCTGAGGCCCCATAAAAGATTGAATAGAAGAATTTTCTCTTTCAAATGAATTATCCCAATCTAAAAACAACATATTTCTTTCTTTTGGCTCTGAAAAGAAACACAAAACATTTAGTTGCTATTCATTTTTAAACCTTAAAACAAAATTGATGGTTTTAGCAGTCAACATTTGATCACTATAGACATCCAAAAGAATCTTAAATTGATATCACAATACTAAAAAACCATGTGATTATAAAAGTAGGGCAATTTGTCAATACATAAGTAAACTTTAAAGCTCTCGAAGTCAATTGATACAATTGGTCTAAAAACCAATGGTTCAATATCAAGAAAAGCTCAAACACAGAGAATAATCTTTGTGTGAATTGTTTTTAGATCGCAAAGACATAAAATTTTGCAAAGTAACCCCTGGCTATTCTTAGAGGTTTCTTCTTTCATCTGAATGAAATGGTCCAAATTCCCTATGAAATACTCCTTCAAAGAATAATCTGGATGAAATCTGCAAGAAACCATGATGAAGTGAGTGTTTTGAATCAAAATACAAATATCATTTGCAAAAGTATTTATTGAAAATTCAACATGATTTCTAGTGAGTAGTACCTTAGTGTTTGAGAAGATTGTGCTCATTTAGTAGCTTCTTCACAAAAGCCTTAGCTATTTACAGCCTTCAATGATGGTGTGGCACAACCCAACTTCCTTGCTAAGGATATTAATTGTGCTCCCTTCATCATATCAATATTGGTTTTTTCTTTTGCCATTATTTCTACTATTTTGTTCCTTCTAATCTCCTTTTCTTTGCTTGGATTAGTTGACTCCTCCTGCTTGCCAAAAAGGTCTCCTAGCTTCTCAAACATTGGTAGCTTATTTGTGGTTAGCTCCTTTTGCAACCATCTTGAGTTTTGATCTTTCCAATAGTCCATGATACCTTTGTATCCATTGTCATTGGAAATTCGGGCTTGTCCATAACGATTAGAGTCAATAAACTCATGCTCGTCTTTGCTCTCGTCAAGTTGCAACAAGTATGGGAGCAACTCTTCTTTGAGAACATTATCAACCATATTTTCTTCATCAAAATTTGAAGGAAATATGCAATTATTTGTAGGTGAAACACAACATTTGTATGGAGAGTCATCCAACAAGAATTGTTCTATGTGGATCACATTCAAAGCATGCATATATTTTTGCCAATGGCTTAAACATAGCTGGAACTTGCGGATCGTCTGGTCTAAAAAATTGCACGCCTTCGGGAACATACCAAGATTCTTGAGACTAAACTACAAAAGATGGCAATATCTCCTCTACAGTGCTTTGAAGTGTTATCAACATCTGGTAAACATTAGCTTCTCTAGCTATTGACCAAATCCCAATATTGAATCTCTTCAATATGTTCTTTAAAAAGTGGATGCACCCTGGCCGTAACACAATATGCCTTCGTGAATCATATTGAATAGATGATGGTTGTTGACTTTGTTTCAATAGTAGACCATTCAAGTCCAATATTAATGTCAACATGGACTTGTTGGGATTTGATGAAACCAAAGTAGTTGCATCAAAAACACTCTCTTGCACATCTTTTATAGATTGAAAGTTTTCACCCATGGCTTCCTTCGATGAAAGATGTAGCAAAGAGGCCTCATGTATTTGCATTTGAGTATCAATAATTGGATTCAAGTCTTCAAGTGAGACCTTTGTGGATACATCTGGAAGGCTCTCATTATTTGCTGCTGGATTGAAGCATTCCTTATCTAGCCCACCCTAAATCCCTGGATCTAAGCAAAAAACGATGAAAGATCACACAATAGCCTCCTAGAGAATGACATATTAACAAACAAGATATTTTGACATGATTATTGACATCCACATAATCATCACTTTTTCTCAATTTGTGCAATGAAGGATGCATCCTAAATACAATCAAAGTTGTTCTAACGAAGTTTTGAATGGTGGTGTGCATCCTATATATTGAATCAAAACAAGTTGTGGAAGACTGGTACTCATCTTAGATCCACCACTTGGCCAATCTAGAAATCATGGAAGAGTAGATACTAGCTCAATCAAAGATTCAATCATAGTTGTTGAACTGTCCATCCATCCAAGGTCCACCACTTGGCCAACCTTAATTGATTCTGTCAGAATGAGTATATTCTAAATCCACCAAAAATATTTTTCACCACTTATCACATCCTTAATCCATTATAACTGAATATTTTAAACAACTTATAGAAGATTTGTTGCATTTTAGATCTACCAATTGTCCACTCTAAAAAGTTATAGAACACATATTGTTTCTTAGATCCACCACTTGGCCATTCTAACCATGTCTTAAAGTTAGGTGCAATCAAAACTTGGCCATCAGAACGCGTGATTTTACACAATGTTTGTGGGATGACTAAATCCTAGATCCACCACTTGGCCATTTAAACTAAAAATTGGAAAGTATGTGAATCAAAGATCCACCACTTGGCTATTCTAACCATGTCCTAAAGTTAGGTGCAATCAACACTTGGCCATAGTAACACTTGTAATTTTAGACAATCTTTGTGGGATGAGTAGATCCACCATTTGGCTATTTAGACTAAGAATTGGGAATTAGATGCATCAAGGATCGACCACATGGCCATTACAACGAAGACTTGAATTGTGGATCCAATTGTTGGTGTCTCCTAGATCCACCACTTGGCCATTTTAGCCATGTCTGAAAGTTAGGTGCATTTTAGCACTTGGCCATCATAACACTTGTAATTTTACACGATGTTTATGGGATGAGTAGATCCTAGATCCACCACTTGGTCATTTAGACTAAGAATTGGGAATTAGATACATCAAAGATACACCACTTGGCCATGATAACAAAGGCTTGAATCGTGGATCCAATTGTTGGTATCTCCTAAATCCACCACTTGGCCATTCTAGCCATGTATTAAACCTAGGTGCATTCAACACTTGGCCATCATACCACTTGTAATTTTACAAAATGTTTGTGGGATGAGTAGATCCTAGATCCACCTCTTGGCCATTTAGACTTAGAATTGGGAATTAGATGAATCAAAGATCCACCACTTGCCCATTATAGCAAAGTCTTGAAATGTGGATCCAATTGTTGGTGTCTCCTAAATCCACCACTTGGCCATTCTAACCATGTCTTAAAGTTAGGTGCATTCAACACTTGGCCATCATAACACTTGTAATTTTACACAATGTTTGTGGGATGAGTAGATCCTAGATTCACCACTTGGCCATTTAGACTAAGAATTGGGAAGTAGGTGCATCAAAGATCCACCACTTGGCCATTATAGAAAAGGCTTGAATTGTGGATCCAATTGTTGGTGTCTCCTAGATCTACCACTTGGCCATTCTAACCATGTCTTAAAGTTAGGTGCATTCAATACTTGGCCATAATAACACTTGTTATTTTACACAATGCTTGTGGGATAAGTAGATCCTAGGTCCACCACTTGGCCATTTACACTAAGAATTGGGAAGTAGGTGCATCAAAGATCCACCACTTGGCCATTCTAACCATGTCTTAAAGTTAGGTTCATTCAGCACTTGGCCATCATAACACTTGTAATTTTACACAATGTTTGTGGGATGAGCAGATCCTAGATTCACCACTTGGCCATTTAGACTAAGAATTGGGAAGTAGGTGCATCAAAGATCCACCACTTGGCCATTATAGAAAATGCTTGAATTGTGGATCCAATTGTTGGTGTCTCCTAGATCTACCACTTGGCCATTCTAACCATGTCTTAAAGTTAGGTGCATTCAATACTTGGCCATAATAACACTTGTAATTTTACACAATGTTTGTGGGATGAGTAGATCCTAGAACCACCACTTGGCCATTTAGACTTAGAATGGAGAATTAGATGCATCAAAGATCCACCACCTGGCCATTATAACAAAGGCTTGAAATGTGGATCCAATTGTTGGTGTCTCGTAGATCCACCACTTGACCATTCTAACCATGTCTTGGTACATTCAACACTTCGTCATCATAACACTTGTACTTTTACACAATGTTGGTGGGATAGTAGATCCTAGATCCACCACTTGGCCATTTAGACTAAGAATTGGAAAGTAGGTGTATCAAAGATCCACCACTTACCATTATGACACATGATTGAAATGTGGATCCAA
This sequence comes from Adiantum capillus-veneris, assembly GCF_014529385.1. Classification (NCBI taxonomy): domain Eukaryota; kingdom Viridiplantae; phylum Streptophyta; class Polypodiopsida; order Polypodiales; family Pteridaceae; genus Adiantum; species Adiantum capillus-veneris. The sequence continues at coordinate 69,253,128 of NC_140960.1, read as the reverse complement.
TTGCTGGTGTCTCCTAAATCCACCACTTGGCCATTCTAACCATGTCCTAAATATAGGTGCATTCAGGCCTTGGCCATCATAACGCTGGTAATTTTACACAATGTCTGTGGGATGAGTAGATCCTAGATCCACCACTTGGCCATTTAGACCACAATTTGGGAATTAGATACATCAAAGATGCACCACATGGCCATTAAAACGAAGGCTTGAAATGTGTATCCAATTGTTGGTATCTCTTAGATCCACCACTTGGCCATTCGAGCCATGTCTTAAAGGTAGGTGCATTCAGCACTTGGCCATCAAAACAATTGTAAATTTACACAGTGTTTGTGGGACGAGTAGATTCTAGATCCATCACTTGGCCATTTAGACTAAGAATTGGAAAGTAGTTGCATCAAAGATCCATCATCTCACCATTATAACAAAGGATTGAAATGTGGATCCAATGGTTGGTGTCTCCTTGATCCACCACTTGGCCATTCTAACCATGTCTTAAAGTTAGGTGCATTCAACACGTAGCCATGATAACACTTGTAATATTACACAATGTTAGTGGGATGACTAGATCCTAGATCCACCACTTTTTCATTTAGAGTAAGAATTGGTAAGTAGGGGCATCAAGATCCACCACTTGGCCATTATCACAAAGGCTTGAATTGTAGATACAATTTTTGGTGTCACCTAGATCCACCACTTGGCCATTCTAACCATGTCTTAAAGCTAAGTGCATTCAGTACTTGTCCATCATAACACTGGTAATTTTACACAATGTCTGTGGGATGAGTAGATCCTAGATCCACTACTTGGCCATTTAGACTAAAATTTGGGAATTAGATGCATCAAAGATCCACCACTTCACCATTAGAAGGAAGGATTGAAGTGTGGATCCGATTGTTGGTATCTCCTAGATCCACCACTTGGCCAATCTAGCCATGTCTTAAAGGTAGGTGTTGGACGGATACATCGTGACGGACGTCAGCACAGCGAGAACTCACCTAACAAGATTTGTCAGCTAAGGACGAAGCTCGACCCGCAGGCGCGTGGAAGCAAGCATAGGGTGTCATCCTACACTCGACCGACTCCTAACTAATTCCTACAGAGGTCTCTACCAATGTCAAAGTCACAGTCTTCAAGAGTGCATAAGAGGAAACTTCTTACAACGCTTTCTAGAGCCGAACACCCATCAAACAATCTCGAAACACCACATAACTTGAAGGAGACCCTACTAACACCAATAAGTCGCTCTCCCTAAGGTCTATGAACCAAAACCCCAACCCAAAACACACGGTGCAAAATCACATAGGATGTCTGGCCGAAATTTGCAGGTCTTCGTTTTCGAAATCTAAAGTACCTAATGTGTAGCTCTACTCAATGTGAACGTGTAGATATGTTGCAATGAAAAATCGGACAACGTATGCTCACTGAATCACCAGATGAGGCTCGTAGATGGAGCTCGCAAAACCGGACCGTATGCGCGCAATGTAGGTATCACCGCATAGCTCTCGTCGGGGGCAACACATTGCACTTCTCCGCACCCGATTCCGACCACCGGTGCACACGTAGCGTCAAGATGAAGCTCACACACTCTCTCGTACATAGTACGCTCACTCACAAACTTCAAGACTTTTTAAAAATGACAAAAAAGGTCTTTTATTAAGGTCAAAAAGTGGTATAAATACCTTACAATTCTCAAACCCTAAAGTTCCAAATCAACATGTACTCAATCTAACTGTCAAAACTGGGATACAATCTGGAAAATTTTGTAAGCCCCAATATTTACAAGGTGAAATGTCGAGTTTTCTCAATAAATGAATAATTACAAAAAATGATAATCTGCCGAGTAGTCAGTTTCCGTAGGGTGTGTCCAGCTTCTAACACTCCCCCCCTCCTTGCTCATGTCGTCCCCGACATGGCTGTTGAGCTGCTTCTTCATCTTATGATTTCGCGCATCTTGTGCAGCGACTCATATTTTGCATGTAAATCCAGCAGTGTTGGGCCGAATATATCAGTGTTGATGGTTAAGAAGCCGGTGTAGAACGCTTCTTCAAAGGCCTGAAGGTGATAGGATGGCAGAAACATTATCCCGTGATACAGTGCATGTATCATGTCCTTGGAAGGCTGACCAGACAGATCATATGTACATCTGTAAGTATCTTGAAAGAAGAAGATACTGTCTTCCACCTGGCCCGGTTTGAACGTCTCGAAGACTGCCAAAAGGGTTTTGCAGATCTTCCTCATCATTATGCAAGAAAGGTCAGGTGAGCCAGTGAACAATTTGATGGCGCCCGTTAGGGTTTTCATCATGTATTGAACACTTATTCTCTCGCCTGCCTTCAAGCCTGGCAGCTTCGGACAGTTCAGCCAAGTGGGTTGGCTTCTTTGTAGTATCTCCTGGGCCTTCCACGTCCGTATCCTTGGTAAAGGGCAGAAGCTTAGGTTATCTCTGATGATTTTGGGTGCCTCTACCAAATGGATTAGGTATTGTGGATACTTCGTCAGCCATGCCTTTCTCCACCTGGGCTGGGAGTCGACTATCAACTTGGCCCCTTCAGGCTGGGAGATATTTGCTATGTAGAGTGGCACTGTTGGCTCTTCTCTGATCCTCTTGTTGATGGTGGCGGCTTCGTACTTTAGCAAAGGATATGGGAGAGAGGGTTGTAGCCATTCACGCCGGAGGTTGCTGGTGTCGATCTTCTGAATGGTCATGGATTTAAAAACCCTCTGCTCCCATTCCAAGGCTTCCTTGGCCGTTTCTTTGATTTCTGCCTCTATGGCCTTGCGCAGCTTTTCTTCCTCTGTCAGATCTTGTGGCTCTTGAGAGGGTCCTACTAGGATTTCCTCTTGCATGGGTGTGTCCACAGGATCTGCCACATTCTCTAGGTCTATGCCTTCCATGGCTGCCGGCCCTGTGCCTGCTTGCTCTTCTGCCTGCTGTCCTCTCAGCTCTTCTATCTGCTTTAGGAGTGTCTATTTCTCTCCTTCAGCTTCTTCTCCCATGTTCAAGAGGAGGTCGTTCAACTTGACGTTTATCTTCTCCGCCTCCTCGAGCTTTCTCTTGATAATTTTTAGCTCATCTTGCATTGCTTTCTGCTCTTCTTCCATGCGTGTTTGCATAACCATCGACCCTTCCGCCATCATCACCCTTTGCTTTTTCTCTAAAGTCAACTCTTTATGAAGCTCTTTCATCTATTCTTCATAGATCTGGCTTTCTGTAGTGGCGTGAGTCGAGCTAGTAGCTCTGACTCTGGCAGGAGATATTAGGAAAAGTTTGGACTCAAAAATGGGCCTTGTAAGAATTATTGATGTGGCATAGCTTTCAAAAAGTGGGGATCGGTAAATTTTTTGCAAATAAGATCCAAACTTGTCGGAGGTTGGATATTTAGAATCTACTCTTCAAATGCTATCTATTGATGTATAGCATATATGTATCGGACATTGCCTTCATGTAGATCTAGAAAAAGGTGATTTTAGATTACCGTAACGGTAACAAAACCTGGCTGATTGAAAAAAAATGGCATAACTTTCATAGAAGTCATCCAAACTTTTCGGACCTTGGCTCTTTAGAATCCATTTTTCAAGAACTTTCCAATGATAGGTCATATCATGGGGTTCTAAGCAATATTTAGAGGGGTCTACCGGGTTGCTTTCTTTGTACAACTTTGATGATGTGGCACACTTAAAAGGCCCAAAAATGAGTTCAAAATTTTCCTAATGTGCCCGTAGCCGGTGGATGGTTTGATCTTTAACTTTAAGTTGGTCCTTGAGCTCAAGGACCTCATCCTGGCTAGCCTCCTGGTCTATTTCTGCCTTTTCTTTGGCATTTCGCATGGCCTCAATTTCCTTGGACTCCTCAGCAAGTTGTAGGGTTAGGTTATACCTTTCCCTCTCTGCATCTGTCAATGACTTGCTGAGTTGTTTATACTCCTCTTCGGCTCCTTGCAGTCTTTGAGCCGCTGCCTGATTTTCTCTTTCCATTTCCTGGCATCTTTGTAATGCCTTTGCCAGACTGGCTTGCAACTCTGCCTCTCTCTCTATCTGCCTTTGGCTTTGTTTTTGTAAAGTGTCAACTTCCAGCTTTATCTGCACTTCAGTGGCTTTGAGAGTTGCCATTTCACTTTCTGAGGCCATTGACTGTGCTCTTAGCTCAGTTAGCTTTGTCATCACCACATCCTAATCATTGGTGGGCGGGTGCAGGTCCATTGTATCAATGGCCATCTCCTTTAGCTCTACTAACCGTAGGCTTTGCATTTGCTCTTTGGGCCCGGTGCTTGCCAAGTCGAATGCGACTGTGGTAGCCTCTTCTTTTGTATATCCGACAGCTAGAAGGTCTAGAAATGTGTTGTATGATTCATTTGGCTCTGGTTGCTCACTTTTAGGCTTAGCCTCTTCCTTTGGTTCTTGCTCCTGGCTTTGTTCTTGCTTGGACTCTTCTTGGTCTTTTGGTTTGTCTTGCTCCTCTTTCTCTTCTTGTGGAGGGCTACGAGGAGGTGGTGAGGGCGGTGGGTTGGATTCAGGGCTGGCCGATGGAGTTGTCAGCTTTTTCATGAAATCTCTGTCCGCCTTTGTCTTCCTTTCTCTCTCTTGGCCTTCCTTCTCTTCTAGAAGTTTCTGTCAGACTTGCTCCACTTCCTCTTCTATAGAGGGTACATGTGGGATATTCTCTGCTGTGGCATCAAGAATCTCAAAATTCTTAATGTAATCATCGAATCTGTCTCTGTGCACCCTTCGGGATGATCCCGACATTGCTTCTAGAGACGGCTTTCATAGCTTGTCTAATCTCCTTTGAGGGCTCTTTCTGCCCTGAAGCTTTCGATCAGCCGCTCTAGACGTGCCGCTTTCTGTGATTTCGTCTCTATTATTGGCACTTGGGTAGATTCTTTCTTTCGCTTCTTCAGCTCTGGCTGCTCTTCTTGCACGGTTTCTAACCGGCGTTTCAAACTTGGTGCTTTGGGCTGTTCGTCTTCCTTATCTTCCTTGAGCCTCAGCCAGTCGTTTTGTGATGGAGGGTCGGGCCAGCTTCCCTTGGCGTGCAATGCCCCATAAATCACCTTCGTGATTAGCTTACCCAGCACGATGTATGTGGGGTTCTTGTTGCCCATCTTCACGAGATTATCATGTACATAAGCTGCATAATTGATGATCTTCGGCTTGATTTTCTGCATTGCCCAGGTAAATGTTGTGGCAATTGCTGCAGGCGGCATCCTATACTTTTGTGGCCGCTTTGTACACATATGGAAATATTGATTGTACAACTGACTCATAATTGCCACTTGGGGTTGGCAATATCTTCAAAGGTATAGTTGGCTTTCTTTTTAGTGTACACCTTTACTTCGTCTCTTCTTTTGGTTACACTATCCTCCTTGTTGGAGAGGTCTAGTGCAGCTGCCACTACTCTTTCTGTGATTAGAATCTCAGTGCCTGGCTTGCCCTGCAGATCTGTAACTCGGGCCACTCCATCTTCTTTTATTGTTGTCACAAATTCCCATACTCTTTTTATGTCAATACCTGCCGGCACCGCTTCAAAGTAATTGTGGAGATCAATCTTCTCCAAATACTCTGCCATCTTGCTTCTGACGAACTCATTGAGTTCCCACGGTAGCATTGGTAGCTCTATCGCATTTCCTTCGGTGTCTTTGAACACGCCTTGGTAAATCTTTACATCATTGGACTCTAGCAGATCTTCTTGGATCCATGTTCTTGTTGGCTTTAGAGTTCCTTTTGGTATGACGAAGGGCTCTATCTCTTCTAGGTAATCTTTTGTGGTCATCCTTTTCTTCTTTGCCGGTGACTTTGCGGGCTGCCATGGATCCTGTTGCACTCAGTAGTCCGAAGTTAGTGTTTTTTCCATATCAGCTGAGAAACTGAGATTTAACTATCCAAATGACTTGAAAATTGAAAATAAATCTTAAAAGGAACTTGTGAAACTGTGCATGTGCTCACAGTGAAATTCATGCCAAAAATTTTCATCTAGACATCCTATGCGTAGGATGTCTTTTTCATCAGATTTGGGTGATACTTGACATGTTGGTGGTCCTTGGCCTGTACAACATGGCTATGTGCTTGGATTTGGATTTGGGCATCAAAAAGTGGATTTTTGGGTTGATTCAAGCTTTAGGTCACAAATTGGGTAGAAAGTCCACAACAGGTAGCAAGTGATGTCCAAATGGGTTGAAAATTGATATATGGGCTCATTGCACCATGGTATTGGCTCCCATGATGTCACTCTTTGCACTGAAGGTCAAAAATATGCTGGAGACATCCTATGCGTAGGATGTCTATTTCATCAAAATGGCTTGGGATTTGTTTTGTGGGTAGTCCTTGGCATGTGGAACATGGCCATGCTCTTGGATTTTGATTTGGTCAAGAATTGATGCAGGTAAGACCCTGGGTAGTGTTTTTGGGCTCAAATAGTGTATCTTGAAGTTGTTGGGGGTCAAAATTGATTAGAATGGCTTCAAAATTGGTATATGAGCTCTTGCAGATGATGTGATTAGATCTGGAATGGACAAACATGCTTTGTAGGACAAAAATGTCAAATTGACATCCTACGCGTAGGATGTCTATTTCATCAATTTTTGCAGGTGACCACACAGATTGGTTGGTTATATGCTTGTGAATGTGTTGTGCAAGTTTCATGTGATTTGGACAAGATTTGGTAGGTCTATGGCCCATTATTGCCTCTATGCCCTAACTTTGCGTTTTTTCATGCATATGAGGTCAATGTTGGTCCAAATGGGATGAAACTTGGTGGCTAGCATGTAAAGGCTATTCAGAAAATGTGTATGATGAAAAATGTTGGGTTTTGTGCCTAGAAATGCCCTTGAGACATCCTATGCGTAGGATGTTTCTTGATGATTTTTTCATGGAATCTATCACTAGTGCCTGCCCTTAGTCCCCCTGAGTCCCTTTTAAGCTTAATTTCAACAAAAAAGTCAAATGGATAGAAAGTAACTCCCTGTGTGGATTTCAGAGCCTCCGAGCCGTCTTCTGACTTTTGGAGTGCTTTTCGGCGATGAAATTTCTTGATATTGGTCTCCATAGCTTCCTGATCCCTTGGGGATCCTTGCCGTATGGTTTTTGTCGACTTTGGCTTCACCGAAGCTCCATTTGGCAATTTGTCGCTCTAGAAGCACCCGTGGTTGCGTTTATAAGTCTTTGATGATTTGTGGTGGTCTACCACTGTAGGACTTGGTTTTTGATGGTCTACGAAAGCCGCTCGTGAAGTTTGGTGGCAAACGGACATGCGGTTTTGGCCGCGAGAGCTATTTGACGCTTTGTGTGTCTGATGTCGTTTCTGAAGTTTAGTGCCGCTTCGGGTCACCTTTTGGTCATGTGGGCTACATAGACTTGTCAAGCATGTCGATATGCTCCTACCCATGAATTTTGGTAGCATTTGGACACCTTTCCACCGATTTCCCATTTGGTGGCCTCTTGCGAGATTCTAGGAATTAGGGTTTTTCTCAATGGTTTTCTACTGCCTTTGGACATCCAAGACTGGTCTCCTATGCTAGGGTAAGCTGCCGATGAAGTCTCGTTGCTTTTGGGTTAGCTGTTAGGTGTCCGCTTCTACTTGTAGGTCTCTACTGCCCGCTTTGTGTGTGAACCCTACGCTAGTTTTCGCCACAAAACAACAAACATGCACGAAAAGCTCAAGGTGGTGAGCCTACCTCTCATGTCTGAAGCCCGTCGGGTAGTCATGCGCGTCGTAGAAGCTGCTGGAAGTTCCGCTCGCTCTAGGTGGCAGAAGCTCTCTCTCAAAGGACAATAGTGAAAATGAGCTAAAAATGAGGTGAAAATTTCTTATAATGGAGGTCCCTGAACCACTTTTCATGAAATTTGACATGTGCTCCAAACTTCTTGCGAGATGCGGTTTAGGCTCAAAAATTTCTTGATTTGGACTCCATTTGCCCTGTTTACAAAAAAATTGGCATTTTGGTCAAAATCTGGCCAAAACACGCTTTCGGCTCCAGTCTCATAATTGCACCCCCACTGTACCATAGGTTGTCCTATAGTCACTGATCATCCCCATATTTTTTGTTTTTCATTATGACCGTTTTTCACGTGCTTTTTGTATTTTTGAAGTTTTTCTGCCGAAAATTAACAAACTTAAAAGGAAAATAGCAAATCAAACCCAAAAAATCTCCAAAAATCATAATAAATCAAAAATATCACCGCAAAACATTATATACACTCACATGTAATTTTTATGGCCGGATTTCTCCGTTTTACCAATATTTTGCCCGAAAAATGGCTATTTCTACTTATAAACACATGTTGTATAAGGGCATATGTACTTGGGTTAGTCCAAAAATTTTCACAATCAAACAACAACCCTTAAAAATAGTCGAAAACAATGCCCTTTTTTGCTCTTTCTGCCATTGGGTCCGCATTTGAGAATGCCTCCCCCCCTCCTAGCCGGAATCCTCCCGGATGACAAGGTATTGCCTCAGAGTATGTGTTGTGCATAGGTTGAAAAATTTGTGCTAATGCTTGGCCGATTAATGTGGCCCTATTTTATGCATACTCGGTCAATGCATGGAAAAATTAATGCTGTGCAAGAGAAGAGTATAAGCAAAATGCTTATTGGCATTCGCCGTCGAGGTTTCCTGTTTTCTTTGCAAGTAACAGTTGTAACTCTACTGCTCTCTGTTTAATTGTCTTTCTTGCAAAAGGCAGTCGCTTTGCCGCTACTGTTGATATGGCCGTAGTTGTCTCTTTGGAGAGGATTGGCTTGGCCGGAATGGCCGTAGACCGTATCTCTTTTGCTTTCCATTGGTAGCTTGTTTTTGCCAGTTTTTGTAGGTTTTTTGCTACTTCTTTTGTTGCCACTGTTTTGTTGCTTATTGGTATCCACATAAGTCGGTTTTCCGGTTGCAAATGTAGCTGTTTGCCTTCCGATGTTGCTTGTACTGAAGGGAGTTCCTTTTACTTTTGTTTCGGTATCCAAATGCGAGTAACATTTGGGTTATTGCTCAGCATTTTCTTTGGGATCCATATCTGTTTTATGCCCTTGGTTTTTGGTTGAACTATCTGCTTCGGTTGAATTCTTCCATTGTATTGTTTTTGGTCTGCCATGTCATTTCTATCCTTCCGCATCCATACTTGTTTCCCTTGTTTTGGTAACCTAGATCTTTGCACTGCGGTTGGTGACTTCGTATATGTAGTTAGCATGGTTGGCTTTTACCTATTTGTTAGCCTTGGGTATCATGTTGTTCTTTGGTGGCACTCTTGCTTTTGGCTCTTTTTCTAGTGATTGCATTGCTGGCAGCTGATTATTCCGGTATTGCTGAGCAAAGGCTATTACCCGTTGTTCTTGTGCATGCTGAATTTTGAGTGCATTCACATTCCAATCTATCTGCACATTGTACTCTTTTTGCCAAGGTTGTCCCAACAACATTGGGTGTTGTGTGCTTTCATCCTTGACTACATAAAATTTGTGTGGATAAATATATTGATGTACTTGTACATGCAATATAGTCCACCCCAATGTTTTAAGAGAATGTGATGTACTACTTTCCAACACTTGTGGAGTAGGATGAAGTTGACTTGTGGGCTTGAGCTGTTTGTATAATCTGTAAGAGATCAAATTTGCTTGAGCTCCAGAGTCAAGCAATGCCGTCGATTCAACTTGATTGCTACCCACTTTGACTGCAATTATTGGCTCCATTGTGTCTTCATCAAACTTCGTTAGTCGAATGGCAGTGACTCGCAATGGTGCTCCACCTTGTTGTTGTTGTCGCAGAAGTATTCGTTTTGCAATGCGTTCTTTTGCTTCTTCTCTTACTCTCTGTTTCTCCTTCATTCGTTGTTTTCCTTGATGGATTTGTTGAAGCATATCTTGTGTTAGTGGTAAATGATATTTCTTCAATCGTCACCCACTAATCCAATTGGGCATTTCTTCACCTGCTAATGTAACAAGCTTGACAGCTCCGCTTTGTGATAGATCACTAATCACAAAGGGTCCCATCCCTCGCTTTTTAAGATTCTTGGCATGTTGCTTCAAAGTATAAACAAGTACATAATCACCTGTTTTGAACTCTTTCGTGCGCACATGCTTGTCAAAAAACTCTTTTTGTCTTCTCTTTTTAGCATAGATCGAAGCTACAGCTCTCAAGCGGAGTTCATCTAGCTTTTCAAGATCATCTATTCTTGAAGAGAGCTCATGCCCTGTCCATTCTAGGCGTTTCGTTACTCGTAGAGTTGGAATTAAAAACTCTATGGGTAATATAGCATTTAGGCCAAACACCATGTTGTACGGTGTTGTTCCTATCGATGTTTTGTAAGCTACCTTGAATGCCCATAGAGTTGAGTGCAGCTGTTGATCCCAATCTGTTCTTGACTTTGATACAATTTTAGTGAGAACCGTGCATAGTGTTTTATTTGTGGCCTCAGCTTGTCCATTTGCCTGTGGATGGTATGGAGCAGATTTCCTATGTATGACCATGAATTCCTCTAGTAGATATTCAATGACTTCATTAAGAAAATGTGTTCCATGATCACTGACAATTTCTATTGGTAAACCGTATCGTATAAAAACATTCTCATACAAAAATGTGCAGTGGTCCGTGCATCTGCTTTTTGCGTTGCCTTGGCTTCCGTCCGTTTTGTGAGATAGTCCGTAGCCACAATGATATATTGGGTATGGGTGCGATATGCAGGGGGTGAAATAGGCCCCACAAAATCAATTTCCCATTTTGCAAATGCCCTTGCTCCCATCATTGGCCGTAGTGGCATCTCATCTCTCTTTATCGGCACCTTGGTGCGTTGACATGCGTCACAACGCTTACAAACTCTTCAGCATCCATATGCAATGTAAGCCACTATATTCCTGCGGGCGGTTAAGACAATTTTTGCCATCTTATCGTCTGAAAAATATCCTCCACTTATTCCGCTATGTGCATGTTCTAGAATCAGCAGGTATTCACTTTCACTTGCACAGATTCTAAGTTGATTGTCCTTTCCTCACTTATAGAGTTGGTTCCCAATTAACTGAAAGTCACGAGCCTCCATCTCTATAGCCCTCTTCCGTGCTCTTGTTATGTTTTTAGGAAACGTCCTTGTGTGGTTAAGAAATCAATGATATATTGACTCCATGCAGGTGCAATGTTTACGTGAAACAATGTCGCATGATCCACTGGTCGTTTGGCACTACATATAGTACAATTGGTAACATAAGAATGTGTGTCCGCATACATAGTTGGCCAATAAACTCCTAACTGTTTCAGTCTCTGGTGTGTTTTCACTGTTGAACAATGAAATGCACAATCTTGGACATGTGCTTCTTCAAGATAACACTCGAATTCCTCCGGATTTATACATAATCATAGAATTTGGTCCGATCTTAGATGATACAGCCGTCCTGCAATCAACTGGAAGTTTTTTGTTTGTTGTTTGGATCTGTCTTCCGTATAATCAAACCTACCTCCAAAGGAAAGAATGCTAACAATTTCTTGAGACCATTTGGGTATCATTTCAATATTGAAAAGATAAGCATCTGGTATGTCATCATCTACTCCTTCAGGAGCTTCCCCATTGTGTATCCTTGAAAGATGATCCGCTCGTAGATGGGTTTTACCCTTTTTGACCACCACTGTGAAATCAAACTCTAGCAATATAATAAACAAGCGTAAAATTCTCCTTGTTTTGCATGGCTTATTTACCAGATACAAAAGAGCTTGATGATCTGTGAAGAACACAAATTTATTTGCGAGCAAATAATGCCAAAATTTCTTTACATCATAAATCATTCCTAACCCCTCTCTTTCGGTGGTTGTGTAGTTCTTTTCCACAATGTTCAACTGTCGGCTTGCATAACAAACTGGAAAATGCATTGTTCCGTCTCCAGGTTGAGCCAGAATACTCCCGATTGCATATGCAGAAGCATCAATGTGAACATGAAATATCTTTTCCCAATCTGGTGCTTTAAGTACAGGTGCTGATACAAGGTTTTCCTTCAGCTTTTGGAATGAAGTTTCACACTCCTCGGTCCAATCGAAATTGACTAGCAAACTATAAAGAAGTTGTGCAATGACTGCATACATATATATGAATCTTCGATAATACCCACAGTGTCCCATGAAGGATTGCACTTGTTTCGCATTAGTAGGCGTGGGTAGGTCTACTATGACTTTGACTTTGTCTAGGTTAGTGGTTATGCCATTTCTTGAGACAATGTGTCCTAAGATGCGGCCTTGCCTAACCATAAAAATACACTTTTCCGGGTTAAGACAGATTCGATAAGTCCTGCATTTTTCAAATACCTTTTGCAAATGGTCAATATGTTCCTCTCGTAGAAGAGAGTGTACACAAAGATCATCCATGTATATTTCTAAGAATATTCTCAGGTATTCTTTGAACGCGTGCGTCATTAACCTTTGGAAGGTAGCTGGGACATTAGTTAAGCCAAATGTCATAACTCGATACGCATATATTTCCCATTTTGTGGCAAACTCTATTTTGTGTTGATCCTCTATTACAATTGCCAGTTGGTTGTATCCTGAAAACCCATCCAGAAAAGAATAAGTCCGTTTCTCGGCTACCCTCTCAAGTATATGTTCTGTGATTGGCAAAGGATAATTATCCCTTATGGTGGCTGCATTTACCTTTTTGAGGTTCACACACACTCTCAGTTTTCAGTTCTTTTTGGGGACTACCACGATGGGTGACACCCAATCTGTATGTTCAATTTCATAGATGAATTCAGCTTCCATCAGCTTGTCAATCTCCTCTTTGATTCGTTTAGCAAATGTGTCATTATATGTATAAGGATGTTGTTTACTAGGTTTTGCATCCGATTTCAAAGGAATTGTATGTTGGCATATCGATGGATCAACTCCTTTGAGGTCTTTGAGGACCATGCAAACACATCTTTATACTCCTTGAGAAGTTGTGTTAGCCGTTCTTCTTCTTCAGGCTCTAAATCGGTTGCTATATAGACCGGCTGAGGCTTCTTACCTAGTTTCGCGAGGTCTATCCTTTTTGCATTTTCTGGCCCATCGTAAGATTCCTGGTTGGTTCTTTCCCTGACTGGTGGTGTCATTATGATTTTTCTATCTTGGATGGTGAATTTTCGATAGTGTGATGGTACATTCATGTTTCCCTTCTCAGACTCCCCTTTACCATCACTATCTTCCTCAGTAGTCCATACCTCTCGTAAAGACCGTTTTAGTTCTTGGTATTTCTGTTTACGCTCCAGTTTGGTCCACTCTTGGTCTTTTGTTGTTTCTTTTTTTGATTTTTGAGATTTTTGTGATTTTGTTTCTGTTTTAGCTTTTCATACTTGTCTTTTTTTCTCTTGCGTTCTTTCCCTGACTTTTGAGAATCTTACTGATATTTGATCTTTTACTCAATCCTTTGCTTTTATAAGCATCAAATAGTGAGTTTTATTTTTTATCTTGGGCATCAGGTTCTCTCTCGCTTTGTTCCTTGCTCGTTTCCTCCTATAGCGTTCCTGGCGTCTAGGGTGATGATTAGCAAAATCATAAAACTTGATATTCTCTATTTTCCCCCCCACGGTCATTTGAGTCTTCTGAACACTCATTATCTGCATCATTATTTACTTCCAGATGCTCAGAGGAGTTATAAAAGTCTCCTTGTTCTGGTGGTTCTATCGTCTCATCTCCTCTTGGTATAATGCTTACCATGTAGTAGGGTAGCACATCATAGCCATCCTTGTTGCAAAATTTTGTTGTTGGACTATCTGTAATGGTACAGACATCCAATGTTGCTACTATGTGTTCCCATTCTAGAGGTTCCAAGGCATCTTCAGGGAAAGGTTCCGGAATATACTCCTTGTCCTCAATCCTCTTTCTAAGACGCATTCCTCTCTTCTTAAGCTTCCACAATGTGAAGCTCCGCACATCCATAGCTCTTTTTGTTGCCCTAACCATGCTGGGAGTTCCGATCCTGCTAATGTAGCTGAGTCACAAATTCTTCCACTGGTGTCTGGTTCACATCCTTGTAACTATGGTCTTTCAGGTGTATTTTGGTTGTTGTCTCGCCATGTATGACGTATATGTGGTCGTAACCCCAATCTTGGACCATCTTCAATTGTCGCATGAATGGTCTTCCCAAGATGATCTCATAATTGTTCTTTTGTCAAAATCGACTATTGCAAATGTATGCTCATAATCGATTCTGCACGAAGTGACAATCACTTTTTCTAAGAGTCCTAGAGGCTTCTCCATGAACCCATCTGCCAATTGCAATTTCATTCTAGTAGCTCTTAAAGCTGGTTTGCCCCATTTTTTCCAGATTTCCTTGGTGGCAATAGCAACTCCCGCTCCACTGTCAAGAATAGCGTTGGAAACTACTCCTTGGAATTCTATTGGTAGCGTGGTGTTTCCATCTTCTCCCTCGCAATACTCTCCAACCTTGTTTAATGGTACCGGCCTAGTGTTTAGTTGAGGCTTGTCCAATTCTCTGATCCCTTCCTGAAGCTTTGAGGTGGGGTCTTTCACTCCAAATTTTTCTAGGCATTTACCTACTGTGGTCCACGGGTGAAAGCATAGAATGGTGGCTCAAATAGCTGTGTCCATGGACACCTACTATCAAAAACTTTGGCCTACAATTAGACATGAGTTCACATAAAATTTCTATCATGATATATGTCAATGGATAGCTCTTAAAGAATAAAATGTATAAGTGCAATCACTTATAAATTTTATTTAGTTTGTATTCTTTTTTCCACAAGATTGTTTTTGTGATATGCTATCTAATAGCTTAAATATCATTCCACCTATTCATGCTTTCACCCCCACATGTTTGGTCGTAACCTTAGGAGTTCGGCTAATGTGATTGTGCATGCCACCGGGGTGGACAATAACTCAATCAATCCTTGTGAATCCATCACTTTGTTAGAAGAAAGTCTTTGAGATGGGATTGCTCTCACTTCAGACTTGGCTTCATACTCTCCTAGGTAAGAGGGTAGAGTTTTTAGCGAGTCTGGTTGGCTATGCCCCGAACTAATTGATCCTTGGTCTCCCCCTTATGAATGTATATCAAAGTTTATTTGCGATCTTGCCTCAAATTCTTCAATAGGAGGTAAGATCTCATTCTTCTCTTTTCTCGTGCTATTCATGTGGTTACTCACCCTGTTAGCCTCGTTGGCCTCATGGATTTGCTTCCACAGATCATCTAGACCATTATAGTCCTTACCCATTTCTGTTAGTGTTTTACGCTGGAACCCATCACTTGCCTCATCTGTTGTATTTGGCACTATGATAGGCTCTCCTCTAGACTCATAGGCATTTGTGAGTCTTTCCTTCGTTTCTACTTGTTCCTCTAAAGTTGGTTGGATAGGGGTCAGGGCTGGTACTTCATGCCAATTTGCAGGTTTACCAAGCGGGTCTTCCATCAATGATTGAGCTGTTTCAATCATCTTTCTACACATTTCCAACCTTTGTTTTTCTATTTCAGCATATGGATAAGTCATCCATCTTTGCTCCTGGGTTTGGTTCTTTTTGAGTCTAGCTTCATAAGCTTTTAGAAGTGCATCCAACTGCTCATTTACCTTGTCTGCCAGTACTGATCCTCCTGATCCTGCACTTTTGGGCTCTGCTGTTTCCTTGGGTGCTATGGTTGCTGTGGTGTGTGAGCTTAGGCTAGCTAGATCCTCTAACCGCTCTAATCTATCCTTTGTGTGTTTTAACTCCTCGGATAGAGCTGTTTGCTCTCGTTCTTTCCTGGCTTTCATATGTGCCTTTCTAGCTTTCCAAGTGCTTCTCTGATTTTTCGTTTCTGAACTTGGGGCATCGGTTTTTGGCTCTTCAATTATGGGTTTGTTCGTCATTCTTTGAGCTTGGGCTCGTGTCACCGCCTGAATTGGTATGATTGTTTCATTTTCTGACCCTCCACTGGAAGGTACCGTTTGTAGCATGTTCAAGGTAGTTTTTGCTCCTTTGCTCGGGTTTTTAGGGAAATCAGGAATCAAATGAGTAACTCCACACTCGGTGCAATATGTGTTGACTCTAATGATTTCATCATGAGGACAGTCTCTTAGCCAATGGTCTCCACCACACTTGTAGCAAGGGCCCTTGGGTTGTTGAGGTGCTCCTTGAGCTCCTCTTTTTTGGTATGCATGTCTCTGTCTGCCCATGCCTCCGTTGGCTATGAACAACAGTGTTCATTCATCTAAAGCTATATCTTCCTTCTCGTGCTGCCTGTGCAGTTGTTGGTGGTCCTGTACTTCCTATCATGCTCCATGGTTCTGGTGTCGAGGGTTCTTCCGGTGGATAATAGACAAATTTTGCCGCATATCCATTGGGATCTTCATAATATGCATGCATAGGCACCAAAGCCTTCTCCTCTGATTCGGTTATGGTTGGTGTGTATCTTATACCGACTGGTCGTAATCCTGGTAGGGGTGGTTGTTGCCCCAACACTGGTTGTGGTCTTTCTACACCTACAGGTCCTGATAGGTTGCCTGCTTGATACCTAGGCATTGGTGGAACTTGAGGAGAAGCTACCTGAGCTTGGGGAGCGTAAGGTCTCTCTCTCACATATCCCTTGTTATAATAACATTCCTCCATCCCATGGTTTGTCCATTTTTGTTCAATAGCACATCACTTGGGCTATTTAGCCTGGGGTTTGGCGTACACGTTAATCTTTTTTAGCACTTTCTCTACAAGCTGCTCTTGGTTTACAACTACTTCTCCTTTTGGTGTTGTCTTAAAAGACTTGCTTTCACTTTGTTGTGAAGATGAATCATCGTCAAGGTCCTTGAACTCTCCCTCTTTGTAGACCGCACAACTGTCTACACAAGGTAAAGAGCCTCCTTGGTCAACTCATTCAACGTCGTGCTCCTCTTCATATGTAAGTCCTTCTGGAGATCTGCATTCCTTAGTCCTTGAATGAATATAAGCATAAGTCTGGACTGAGTTGGCAGCTCTTCCATAGGGCAGAACTTAACATATCTTTTTAGTCTTAGGGCTGCCTTTCGTACAGATTCCCCATCTTTCTGTTTGAATTTATGGATTTGTGAGACGGTATTATGAGCTATCCCCCTTTGTGAGAATTCCTCGATAAACTCGTCAAACACTTCCTCCATAGACTCAAAGTCTCTACGCTCTACAGAGTCAAACAAGTAGCAGCGTCATCCTCTAAGGTTAGTCCAAACCCTGCAAATTGGGTAGGGAAGTCTAACACCTCTTTAACTCTAATTACACGCAGAGCTACTACATGATCTCTTGGATCTCTGTTTCCTGTGTATTTCTTGTTTACCCATTTTTGCACTTGAGAAGGTCTAATTCTACAATGGTCTACAAACCTCATCATTGGATCTCCGCGTCCTAATCGATATACCTCCTCTGGTCTTCTGTAGTAGGCTGGTTCCTCTCCCAGTGATGCTCCTAAGCCATAATTTCTAACAGTTCTTGCCAGAGATGGTTCATCTCTTCGAACTCGTTCTATGGGTGGTCTTCCAGGCTCTGTTGACCCTTGAGTCTTTGGTTTACTCTCTCCTTGATACCTTGAATAGAGTGGTGATTCTTGCAAATCCCTTAGCCCTCATGCGGCTTGATAACCATCTCGGTTTCGGTCTTGTTCCAATGTTGCACTGTGTCGAAGCCATGCCTGCAATGATGGCTGAGTTGCTGGTTGGTTTTGATTGTTGAATGTCTGCGGTCGGGTAGAATGTGAGGTAGCATCATACTCCTTTGAAAAGGGATTTGTCGACTTGCTAGGGGTGTAGGTGGCTCTTGGCACTTCGTCTGGGGCATATGTTGATGCTCCTGGAACTGTTGCCTTTTCTACCTCCTCTGGGAGAATACGTTGGTATTCCCGCCTATACCTATCAACAAAAACTATATCCTTCCCCATAGCAGTTTCATAAGAGGATAAGTAAAGAACCTTGTCTTTGCTTAATTCGGTTAAGTATGGTTCTTTGCAGTGAAAGTAAGCGACTATTCTCTCACTCTCATGCTTGTAGATTCCCACGTTCTCATTATAAGTTGAAACCCTGGTTGTTTTCTTATCATACATAAAAATTGCTCCAGGTCGATCAATGTTTGGTGGCGGTTCTTGTGCTTCTGAAACCATTTTCCCTTTCGCCACGTTATCTCCATATCTGTTGTAATCTTCAGGGTTACTAAGTATCAGATAGTGGTTCCCATTTTCGTCTTGGAATCTATCTCCATCATCATAGAATCTAATTATCTCCAATCTCTGAGCCGGTCTTTCTTCAATACAAATGCACTTGCGTCCTTGATAATCAGAATAGACTAGGGCTCCCCTCGAGTTTGTTCCTTCTAAGAAGATCACAGTGAGCTTGGAATCATTCAAAGGATTTAGGGAGGTGCTTCCTCTTGGCATTGGTCCGTCATAGGTGAAACCTCCTGGCTATTGACTACCCATCATGAAGAAAGATTTGTCTGACGAAGTGTCAGTATCACTACCTTCCTCAATAATCGGTGCTAGTGGATCTAGCCTTGCCTGAGTTACACTCTCCTCGGTGGACACTAAGCTACCTTGGTCACCTGCCACCTTCTGGTCTCTAAAAATGTATCTTCCTGATCTTAAATTCATCAAACGTATCAATGCAATTTATCACAAATCCAACCACTCACCTGGCAAAGGATCAGTCTCCACATAACTTCTTGCTTTGCTCTGCTGAATATACTTGTACACAAGCGTTTAATTTTGGCAATCGAATCAAATCATTTAACTGCTAGAGGTTATCTTAGTAATGATTGGTATAACTAGAGAGTTAATCTCAACCACAAATGTAATTTATACACTGCTGATGTTCTGGATTAGGTTTGTTGATCTGGAACTGTACTTCCCTCGGACGTTGGTCAATTTACATGAAAAAGTCTGAATTCTGTCTTTGCTCAGTCAAATGGACAAACAAGGTCCAAATTCACTTCTAAAAGAAGTTCTGGAACCCTTAAGCCAAATGGAACCTCATTGTCTAAGCCCAGTCAAATTTTCTCTTTAGTAGGCCCCCGTAGACATCCTACGCGTAGGATGTCTCCTGCTCTGTTTTGCTTGGATTTTTGCACTATGGATTACCCTTGATGTGCTGAGTCCATAACTGTTTTTACTTTTTGATTTGGACACCTATAAGCTGTTTTTACTTTTTGATTTGGACACCTATAAGCTGGTTAATGGATCAGAAATCTATTCCGACAGCCTGTGTTGTTGGTCTTGATCAATCTAATCAACTCCAATTTGGACCAAAATTGACTAGGAGGCTTGCCTCTTCAATTTCTTGCTTTAGACATCCTACGTGTAGGACGTCTTATTCATTAGAATGACTTCAAATTCAAAGCACAGGCTCCCCTTGAGGTGCTGATCACTTTGGTATGCTCAAAATTAGGTTTGGAGTGCAAAATCACTCAGAAGACATCCTACGCGAAGGATGTCTTTTTGGCCTGCTTGACCCCAGACTTGACCCACAGCTTCCCCTTGATGTCAGCAACCCAGTGGTATGCTTAGATTTTGGTTTGGATTTCAAAAGTCCCCAATTTTAGTTGTTCTTGTCTTTTTCAGTCAAAAGTGCTAAAGTCTGCTTTGAACCCAATTTTGTCACCCAAATGAGATGAAACCCCTCTCAGCCACTCAATATATCATGCAGATCATGCTCATGCAGCCATCCTATGGTTTTGGTCTTAAAATAATGCTTTGGCACAATTTGGGTAGGATGTCTGGCAATTTCAATCTATCTGGCCTTATCCTGTCAAGATATGGTCAAATTTCCACTTTCCAGACAATAGGGTAAACCCCACCTTCTAAACACACTGGTCAACTCAAAATCCCAAAATTCCCACCAGATTAGCCTGTAGACATCATACGCGTAGGATGTCTCCTGGCTTAAAATTAAATTTTTTCCTGACAAAAATGCTCTTGATGCTCTGTAGCTCTATCAGAAACACTCACAGTAACTTTTTGGACTTCACTTCAACTTTTAAACACACTTTTGCATCTTTTTGCGTCTTTTACAACCTTGTGATGAATTTACTAAGCAAGTATACATGCATGAAGTGCTCTACTCCTACTCATCATGTGAAATGGTGATAATGGTGTTTTGGTTGTTCTCTGGCCTCTCCGGACTCTCAAGCTCTCCTCTCACCGCTTCTACCACTCCAACTCCTACTCAAGAACTCAACTAATACCTAAAAGTATCTCAGTCTACCTAAATCTACCTAAGTCGAAGGATCTAGGCCAGACACACGCTTCCTAGACTCCCTCTAAGACCTAGAGAGTCCTCCACCCTCTGGTCCTATCTAAATGGAAAACGAGACTCTTGGCAAGCCAAAAATCCCTATCCTCAAGGACTAGTCTCAGTCACCTACCTAAGGTTTTCGTCCCCGGCAGCGGCGCCAATGTTGGACGGATATGCCGCGACGGACGTCAGCACATCGAGAACTAACCTAACAAGATTTGTCAGCTAAGGATGAAGCTCGACCCGCAAGTGCGTGGAAGCAAGCATAGGGTGTCATCCTACACTCGACCGACTCCTAACTAATTCCTACAGAGGTCTCTACTCAATGTCAAAGTCACAGTCTTCAAGAGTGCATAAGAGGAAACTTCTTACAACGCTTTCTAGAGCCGAACACCCATCAAAAAATCTCGAAACACCACATAACTTAAGGGAGACCCTACTAACACCAATAAGTCGCTCTCCCTAAGGTCTATGAACAAAAACCCCAACCCAAAACACCCGGTGCAAAATCACGTAGGATGTCTCGTCGAAATTTGCAGGTCTTCGTTTTCGAAATCTAAAGTGCCTAATGTGTAGCTCTACTCAATGTGAACGCATGGATATATTGCAATGCAAAATCGGACAACGTATGCTCACCGAATCAGCAGATGAGGCTCGTAGATGGAGCTCGCAAAACCGGACCGTATGCGCGCAATGTAGGTATCGGCGTGTAGCTCTCGTCAGGGGCAACACGCTGCACTTCTCCGCACTTGATTCGAACCACCGGTGCACACGTAGCGTCAAGATGAAGCTCGCAGTCTCTCTCGTACACAGTACGCTCACTCACAAACTTCAAAACTTTTTAAAAATGACAAAAAAGGTCTTTTATTAAGGTCAAAAAGTGGTATAAATACCTTACAATTCTCAAACCCTAAAGTTCCAAATCAACCATCTACTCAATCTAACTGTCAAAACTGGGATACAATTTGGAAACTTCTGTAAGCCCCAATATTTACAAGGTGAAATGTCGAGTTTTCTCAATAAATAAATAATTACAAAAAATGATCATCTGCCGAGTAGTCAGTTTCCGTAGGGTGTGTCCAGCTTCTATCAGTAGGTGCATTCAACACTTGGCCATCATAACACTTGTAATTTGACACAATGTTTGTGGGATGATTAGATTCTAGATCCACCACCTCGCCATTTACACTAAGAATTGGAAAGTAGGTGCATCAAAGATCCACCACCTGGCCATTATAACGAAGGCTTGAAATGTGGATCCAATTATTGGTGTCTCCTAGATCCACCACTTTGCTACCTAGGTGGATTCAACACTTGGCCACAGTAACACTTGTAAGTTTACACAATGTTTGTGGGATGAGTAGATCCTACATCCACCACTTGTCCATTTAGACTAAGAATTGAGAAGTAGGTGCATCAAAGATCCACCACATGGCCATTATAACAAAGACTTGAAACGTGGATTCAATTATTGGTTTCTCATAGATCCACCACTTGGCCATTCTAACCATGTCTTAAAGTTAGGTGAATTCAACACTTGTCCAACATAACACTTGTAATTTTACACAATGTATGTGGGATGATTAGATCCTAGATCCACCACTTGTCCCTTTAGAGTAAGAATTGGTAAGTAGGTGCATCAAAGATCCACCACTTGACCATTATAAAAAAGGCTTGAATTGAAGATACAATTGTTGGTGTCACCTAGATCCACCCCTTGGCCATTCTAACCATGTCCTAAAGTTAGGTGCATTGAACACTTGGCCATCATAACACTGGTAATTTTACACAATGTCTGTGGGATGAGTAGATCATAGATCCACCACTTGTCCATTTAAACTACAATTTGGAAATTAGATACATCAAAGATCCACCACTTGGCCATTAGAACAAAGGCTTGAAGTGTGGATCCAATTGTTGGTATCTCCTAGATCCACCACTTGGCCATTCTAGCCATGTCTTAAAGGTAGGTGCATTTAGAACTTGGCCATCATAACACTTGTAATTTTACACAATGTTTGTGGGATGAGTACATTCTAGATTCACCACTTGGTCATTTAGATTGAGAATTGGAAAGTAGTTTCTTCAAAGATCCACCACCTGACCATTATAACAAAGGCTTGAAATGTGGATCCAATTGTTGGTGTCTCCTAAATCCACCAGTTGGGATGAGTACATTCTAGATTCACCACTTGGTCATTTAGATTGAGAATTGGAAAGTAGTTTCTTCAAAGATCCACCACCTGACCATTATGACAAAGGCTTGAAATGTGGATCCAATTGTTGGTGTCTCCTAAATCCACTAGTTGGCCATATTAACCACGTCTTAAATTTATGTGAATTCAACACGTAGCCATGATAACACTTGTAATTTGACACAATGTTAGTGGGATGAGTAGATCTTAGATCCACCACTTATCCATTTAGAGTAAGAATTGGTAAGTAGGGGCATCAAAGATCCACCACTTGGCCATTATAACAAAGGCTTGAATTGTAGATACAATTGTTGGTGTCACCTAGATCCACCACTTGGCCATTCTAACCATGTCTTAAAGTTAGGTGCGTTCAGCACTTGGCCATCATAACACTGGTAGTTTTACACAATGTCTGTGGGATGAGTAGATCCTAGATCCACCAGTTGGCCATTTAGACTAAAATTTGGGAATTAGATACATCAAAGATCCACCACTTGGCCATTAAAGGAAGGCTTGAAGTGTGGATCCAATTGTTGGTACCTCCTAGATCCACCACTTGGTCATTCTAGCCATGTCTTAAAGGTAGGTGCATTCAACAGTTGGACATCATAACACTTGTCATTTTATAAAATGTCTGTGGGATGAGTAGATTCTAGATCCACCACCTGGCCATTTAGACTAAGAACTGGGAAGTAGGTGCATCGAAGATCCACCACCTCGCCATTATAACGAAGGATTGAAATGCGGATCCAATTGTTGGTGTTTCCTAGATCCATCACTTGGCTAGCTAGGTGGATTCAACACTTGGCCACAATAACACTTGTAAGTTTACACAATGTTTGTGGGATGATTAGATCCTAAATCCACCAATTGTCCATTTAGACTAAGAATTGAGAAGTAGGTGCATCAAAGATCCACCACTTGGCCATTATAACAAAGGCTTGAAATGTGGATCCAATTGTTGGTTTCTCATAGATCCACCACTTGGCCATTCTAACCATGTCTTAAAGTTAGGTGCATTCAACACTTGGACAACATAACACTTGCAATTTTACACAATGTTTGTGGGATGAGTAGATTTTATATCCACCACTTTTTCCTTTAGAGTAAGAATTAATAAGTAGGTGCATCAAAGATCCACCACTTGGCCATTATAAAAAAGGATTGAATTGTCGATACAATTGTTGGTGTCACCTAGATCCACCACTTCGCCATTCTAACCATGTCCTAAAGTTAAGTGCATTGAACACTTGGCCATCATAACATTGGTAATTTTACACAATGTTTGTGGGATGAGTAAATCCTAGATCCACCAGTGGGCATTTAGACTACAATTTGGAAATTAGTTACATCAAAGATTCACCATTTGGCCCTTAGAACAAAGGCTTGAAGTGTGGATCCAATTGTTGGTATCTCTTAGATCCACCATGCCATTCTAGCCATGTCTTAAAGGTAGGTGCATTCAACACTTGGCTATCATAACACTTGTAATTTTACACAAGGTTTGTGAAATGAGTAGATCCTAGATCCACCACATGGCCATTTAGACTAAGAATTGGGAAGTATTTGCATCAAAGATCTACCACTTGGACATTATAACAAAGTCTTGAAATGGGGACCCAATTGTTGGTGTCTCCTAGATCCACCACTTGGCCATTCTAACCATGTCTTAAAGTTAGGTGCATTCAACACTTGGCCATCGTAACACTTGTAATTTTACACAATGTTGCTGGGATGAGTAGATCCTAGATCCATCACTTGCCCATTTAGACTAAGGATGGGGAAGTAGGTGCATCAAAGATCCACCACTTGGCCATTATAACAAAGGCTTGAAATGTGGATCCAATTGTTGGTGTCTCTTAGATCCACCACTTGGTCATTCTAACCATGTCTTAAAGCTAGGTGCATCCAATACTTGCGCATCATAACACTTGTAATTTTACACAATGTTTGTGGGATAAGTAGATTCTAAATATACCAGTGGGTCATTTAGACTAAGAATTAGGAAGTAGATGCATCAAAGGTCCACCACCTGGCCATTATATCAAAGGCTTGAAGTGTGGATCCAATTGTTGGTGTCTCCTAGATCCACTACTTTGGCCATTCTAACCATGTCTTAAAGCTATGTGGATTCAATACGTAGCCATGATAACACTTGTAATTTTATACATTTAAAGTAAGAATTGGTAAGTAGGGGCATCAAAGATCCACCACTTGGCCATTATAACAAAGGCTTGAATGGTAGATATAATTGTTGGTGTCACCTAGATCCACCACTTGGCCATTCTAACCATGTCGTAAAGCTAGGTGCATTCAACACTTGGCCATCATAATGCTTGTAATTTTACACAATGTGTGTGGGATGAGTAGATCCTAGATCCACCAGTTGGCCATTTAGACTAAAATTTGGGAATTAGATACATCAAAGGTCCACCACTTGGCCATTAAAGGACGGCTTGAAGTGTGGATCCAATTGTTGGTACCTCCTAGATCCACCACTTGGCCATTCTAGCCATGTCTTAAAGGTAGGTGCATTCAACAGTTGGCCATCATAACCCTTGTCATTTTACACAATGTTTGTGGGATGAGTAGATTCTAGATCCACCACCTGGCCATTTAGACTAAGAACTGGGAAGTAGGTGCACCAAAGATCCACCACCTGTCCATTATAACGAAGGCTTGAAATGCGGATCCAATTGTTGGTGTTTCCTAGATCCATCAATTGGCTAGTTAGGTGGATTCAATACTTGGCCACAATAACACTTGTAATTTTACACAATGTTTGTGGGATGAGTAGATCCTAAATCCACCACTTGTCCATTCAGACTAAGATTCGGTATGTAGGTGCATCTAAGATGCAACACTTTGCCATTATAACAAAACCTTGAGTTGTAGATACAATTGTTGGTGTCACCTACATCCACCACTTGGCCATTCTAACCATGTCCTAAAGTTAGGTCCATTCAACACTTGTCCATCTTAGCACTGGTAGTTTTTACATAATGTCTATGGGATGAGTAGATCCTAGATTAACCACTTGGCCATTTAGTCTAAAATTTGAGAATTAGATACATCAAACATCCACCACTTTGCTATTAGAACGAAGGCTTGAAGTGTGGATCCAATTGTTCGTATCTCCTAGATCCACCACTCGGCCATTCTAGCCATGTCTATAGGTAGGTGCATTCAGCTCTTGACCATGATAACACTTGTAATTTTACACAATGTTTGTGGGAGATGTAGATCCTAGATCCACCACTTGTCCATTTACACTAAGAATTGGGAAGCAGGTGCATCAAAGATCCACCACGTGGCCATTATAACAAAGGATTGAAATGTGGATCCAATTGTTGGTGTCTCCTAGATCCACCACTTGGCCATTCTAACCATGTATTAAAGTTAGGTGCACTCAACACTTGGCCATCAAAACACCTGTAATTTTACACAATGTTTGTGGGATGAGTAGATCCTAGATCCACCACTCGGACATTTAGACTAAGAATTGGGAAGTGGATGCATCAAATATCCACCACTTGACCATTATAACAAAGGCTCGAAATGTGGATCCAATTGTTGGTGTCTCCTAGATCCACCACTTGGCCATTCGAACTATGTCTTAAAGTTAGGTGGATTCAACACGTAGCCATGATAACACTTGTAATTTTACACAGTGTTAGTGGGATGAGTAGATTGTAGATCCACCACTTGTCCATTTAGAGTAAGAATTGGTAAGTAGGGGCATCAAAGAACCACCACTTGGCTATTATGGTAGATACAATTGTTGGTGTAACATTTAATGACCTAGTAATGTTGTGTAGAAGAAAATAGCATGAACATAGTGAGCATTTCATTAGAATAGATTCCTAATGAGATTAACAAGAGTGCTTGGGTGGAGAAAGTAACTAAAAGCATAACACCTAGTTAGATAGCATGAACAATACTTCAAAAGAGAGAGAAATTAAGCAATTGACAACAGTTGAGGACCGGATTTGCATGGAGTTGGTCCCCCCTCCAAAAGGCTTTGTATTATGGTCTCTCCCATCAAGAGAGACATTTTACAATACAGTTTCTTGTGTTCCTTCAATACTAGCTAGTGCAATGAAGATGGAAACTTCATGCACTATGCAAAACACTTATCAAACACAACATCAATTCCCTCATGATCGCAGACCCAAGACCTCACACACCTTCAAAGATAGTGAGAGCTAGCGGGGTATGAGAGTAGATTGAGAGGAAGAAGGGGTATTCTTACGAGAAAGATGTACATCTCCTCACGTAATCACTCATATTAGCATAGCTTAGCTTAGTAATTAGCATGGTAGAGGAGATGAGCATGCATTGAAGCTTGGCTCTTGGTTGGATTTGCATCACAAAGCCAAGAGTTGTTGGTGTAGGCCTTCCTTCTCACAAGCTTGGAGTAGGTGATAAGCTTTCCATTAAAGCTTGAGAAGGGGATAGAGTCTTCTTTACTTCATACATGAGCTAGTGTGAGTGTGTAGGTGATAATGCTCTTGGAAAATCAGCCCCCTCTCTCTCTTGGTCGACCCCTCTTGCTATTTGCTCTTGCTAGCATCCTATTGGACCTCCCCAGGCTTAGCCAATGGTAATTAAGCAACATAAGTGATAGCCTTCTAACATGTGTCCCCATTTCCCCTTTTGTAAGAGCTTTATGTAATTATTTAATTCAACTAAACTCTCATTGGACCCCTTTGCCTCCTGGCCAATAGGAATCAAGCAAGTCATTCGGCTGCTGAATGCTCATTGGTCTCCTTGGGAGACTTTCCAATAGTCTTCTAGAGATATTAATTCTTATTGGTTCTTTTATTAAGTGTTTTTAAAATTAATTAAACTAGATTTACTCTAGACTAATTCTCATTGGTCCACCTCCAAGGCCATCTAATAGGAATTAGGTACACCTTGTGGGCATCTGGGCTAGGGAGCTGACATTGTTACCATATACATGTGGTAGTGATGTATGTGAACACACTAGGACCGCCGGGGCATTTTTTCCCTCTTTAGGAGGTTTTTTCTCCCGTGCATTGTATATACGCCCATCACTCTAGGGCTATCTATCTTTCCATTGCACACTAAGTAATACGCTCTCTATTGTGTGCCTTGAGCTTCCTTCGTCTTCTCCAAGTTGTGTGTGTTTCTCTGCAACCCTAATTCCAACAATTGGTATCAGAGCAGGTCACGTCCTCCCGGGCTTAGTCGCTAGCTGCTCCAGCACACGCCTGCTCACTTTCTCCGATTTCAGTGAGCTTTGGCGAGCGTTCGCACGTCAACAAAATATTTGGGTAAGCTCAAAGAGCTTGGTTTGCTCAGAATTTTGATTTGGGCTTATTTCGGCCTCCGTTTCCACTACAGGCAGTACTGCACAGGCTATTTCGTCATTTTGTGTAGAATTTCTGTCAGTGCCGTTTTCTGCATAACAGGTGCCTTAAAGTCTTCTACGGTTTGTGCTATATAGCACAGGTTGTTCCCGCTTCGTTGCTCCTATTTTGGGTAGTTTTCACATCAGGTACAACATTTACCATGGCTGACAACAACAACACAGATGTGTTCAAGATGTTTGCTGCTGAGGACAGGTTGGATGGGGACAACTACCGTATGTGGACTTATATGATGCAACATGTTCTTGTGTCAAAGGGTGTCTGGAACATTGTGCAGGGCATTGATGTATGTCCTGGTTCTGAGGATGTAGGCGATGTTGAGGATGTTGCAGGTCTTGCTGCAAGGATTGCAGCTGTTAGAGTTGTTTTGCCTACGGCAGAACAAGCTCGTTGGGATGTTAAGGATGCGCAGGCTCATGCATTGATTGCGTTGTCTGTGAAGCGCACCATTGTTCCTCACATCCGCTCTGCAAAATCTGCAAAACACGCTTGGGATATTTTAGCAGGTCTTTATGCAAGCCGCAATGAGGCTAAAATTGCTTTGCTGCGTAAAGAGCTGGAGTCGAAGATTATGCATGAGGAAGATGATATGGACACTTTCCTTGCTAGTGTCAAGGATATCAATGAGCAACTTATTTCTGCAGGTGAAGTCATTTCAGACAGTTCCCTTGTGCAGACTGTTCTTGATGCCTTACCAGATTCCTACCAGACTTTTGCTAGTACTTGGAAACTTATGACCCAAGGAAATCCTGAAGTTGTCACGTTTGATTCATTATGCACATTGCTGTTGCAAGAGTCACTTTCCAGAAAAAACAGGACTAGGCAGCGTGCAGTTGAACAGGCTTTTATTGCTTCTCAAAGAAAGGGTGGTGACAGTAATGCAGCCACTTCTTATGGTTCTGCTGCGAGTGGCAAAAATTTTGTTCCTAATGCTTCTGCTGGCAGCACTTCGTCTGGAAATTCTGGTGATAAGGGCAAAAAGAAGATGCGTTGCCATTATTGTAAAGCCAATGATCACTTGATCAAGTCGTTTCCTAAGTTGAAGGCCAAAGAGGCTAAGAAGAAAGAGGGTGGTTCCACTGCAAATGCTGGTTCCACTACAAATGCAGCCATTGTTGAGTCTTGTGTGAAAGGAGACTGTAATGCTGATGTTGATGCAGAATGGGCTTTTAGCGCAGAGTGCACTTACAATCCTGCTATCCATGATGCATGCTTGTCAGTTGCTGCAGATTCACATGTGTGGTATTTCGACAGTGGTGCTACAAAGCACATTACCTCACATCGTGAATTGTTTACCTCTCTTGAGTCTGTCCCTCATGGGAATTCAATCACTTGTGCCAACAACGCCTCTTATCCAGTTCAAGGAGTTGGAAAGATTGTGCTCACTGCTGCTAATGGCAGTTCCTTCACACTTGTTGATGCACTTTATGTACCTGGGATCAAGAAGAATCTCTTATCTGTATCCACACTTGCTAGACTTGGACTTGTAGTCAAATTTGTGGATGACAGATGTACAGTTCATGATCTTAGTTTTGGTGATGAAATTGTTGCATCTAGGCTTTTGTGCCGTGGGCTGTATAAGCTCACTTTGTATAACAAGTGTGGACAAAATTTTGCAAATGCTGTTGCAGATTCAAGGGCTATTTCAGATGCAAAACTTTGGCATGCATGTTTTGGTCATCTGAATTTTGCCAGTTTGCTGCGTTTGCAGAAATCTGATATGGTTGCTTCTTTGCCGCCTCTTGAAGCACCTGTCAAACATGTTTGTGAAGGCTGTATTTTGGGTAAGATGCAGCGTTCTAAATTTCCAAAGGATGGTTCAATTTGGGCCACATGCAGGTTGCAGCTTGTGCATAGTGATGTTTGTGGGCCCATGCAAACTCCGTCCTTGGGCAATTACCTGTACTTCGTGACTTTCATTGATGATTACTCCAGGTATGCATGGGTATTTCCGCTTAAAGCGAAGTCCGAAGTTTTTATGTGCTTCAAACAATTTATGGCTATGGCTGAAAATGTCTCGAAATGTACTATGGGCACCCTCCGTTCCGATTGAGGGGGGGAGTATATGTCTCATAAATTTAATGCATTTCTGGCTCCTCGTGGGATAAAACACCAATGTACAGTGCCTTATACACCTCAGCAAAATGGTGTTGTTGAGAGGAAAAACAGGTCACTGACGGAAATGGCACGATGTATGGTCAAAAGTCAAGCTTTGCCGCATTCTTTTTGGCTTGAGGCCATTATGTGTGCCACTTATGTACTTAACAGGTGTCCTACAAAAGCTTTGCAATCTATTACTCCATATGAAGCATGGGCATGATAGAAAACCTTCTATTGAGCACATGCGTGTTTTTGGCTGTTTGGCATATGCTTTGGTGCCACAAGTGCAGCGCTGAAAATTGGATGATAAGGCTGTCAAATGTATTTTTGTTGGTTATAGTTCTGAAAGCAAAGGTTACATGTTATATCATCTGCAAACAAAGCGTATTCTGGTTTCACGGGATGTAGTGTTTGTGGAAGATTCTGTTCAGCCCTTGCTGTCATGTACTAGAGACAGTAATGTAAGCTCACAGGACATTTATGACACTTTGTTGCCTCTTTTCAGTGGTGGAAATATGAATGTAAGTTCCAATGAGGCAAATGTACAGCCTATGGGGGTTTCTGAAAATGTTCTAGATCAGCCTATTACTGATGCAGATGTCCATGATGTACTTGATGAGGAAAGGGCTGAAAATGAGCAGGCTAGAGGTATGCCAAAATGGCTGGTGCACACTTTGCGTGACAGTAAATTGGATGCACCTTTGTCTAGTCATACTCGTTCAGGCTCTCGCCATGCATCTTATGCATCGGATTGTTATGCTTTGGCTGTGTCTAGCTTACATGATGTTGAGGAGCCTCTGTCTTTTGATGAAGCACAGAATTCAGAAAATTGGATGGCTGCCATTCAATCAGAATATGATGCACTTATAGAAAATGACACATGGACTTTATGTGATTTTCCTCCTGGCAAAAAGGCCATTGGTACGAAGTGGGTTTACAAGTTGAAACGCAAGCCGGATGTTGAGATCGATCGCCATAAGGCTCGACTTGTTGCAAAGGGTTATGCACAACAAAAAGGCATAGATTATGAAGAGACTTTTTCTCCCACTTGTCGTATGACTACTGTGCGTTTGCTATGTGCATTGGCAGCTCATTTTGGTTGGGATGTACATCAATCAGACATTGTTACTGCTTTCTTGAATGGTGACATATTTGAGGAAGTTTATGTAACGCAGCCTCGTGGTTTTGTCATAAAAGGACAAGAGGACAAAGTGTGCAAATGTAACAAGGCTTTGTATGGGTTGAAGCAATCTCCTCGTGCTTGGTATGAGAAAGCTGACACTCATTTGGTCAAACAAGGCTTTCGTAACAGTCCAACAGAAAGCACATTGTATGTAAAGCGTGAGGGTGATGTACTTTTCATTGTGGTTCTTTATGTTGATGATTTGCTGATCACTGGACCAAATGAGAGACACATTGCTGAATTTAAGGCTGATTTGAATGCTACTTTCAAGATGAAAGATTTGGGGCTGTTGCATCATTATTTGGGTATACAGTTTAAGCAGTGTGATGGTGGTATTGCCTTGTGTCAGAAAAGTTACATAGAGACATCGCTATGTAAGTTTGGACTTGAGGATTGCAAACCTATTGCCACTCCCATGGAAACAGGTTTGAAGTTGAGTCTACATGATGCTGGTGATCTTGCTGATGTCACTCTTTACCAAACTGCTGTTGGCTGCCTCATTTATGTATGCAACACGAGGCCGGATATTCAGTTTGCAGTCTCACATGTCAGCAGATTTATGCATAGCCCAGGGTCTAAGCATTGGCAGGCTGTCAAGAGGATTTTCCGCTACCTTAGCGGCACTTTACATATTGGCTTGTTTTATCCCAAGGGGGGATCATTGCCGCCAGACTTACATGCTTTTTCGGACTCAGATTGGGCTGGTTGTTTTGACACGCGAGTGTCCACAAGTGGTTTTTGTTTCATTCTTGGCAGTTCATGTATATCATGGTTGAGCAAGAAGCAACCTACTGTGGCCATTGCGAGTTGTGAGGCTGAGTACAAGGTAGTCTTCACCGCTACGGTTGAGTGTGTATGGCTCAGACGCCTTATGGACGATTTGGGTGTTGGACAGGACACTGCCAACACTATCTACACTGACAGTCAGAGCGCATTGGCAGTTGCGAGGAACCCAGTTTTTCATGCTTGCACAAAGCACATTGAGGTGCATTACCACTATGTCAGGGAGAGGCTCTCAGCAGGAGAGATCAGCCTGGCTTATGTGCCAACAAAGGACAACCTTGCAGATCTTTTCACAAAGGCATTGTCTCGTGAGAAGCTTGAAGCTTTCCGCAAAGCTTTGGGCTTACTCCTCTTTGTGAACTGATCCTATCCTCAGGGCATGGCACTTCCCTTTACTCATGTGCCAGCTCTCGTTCACCGCATCACTCCAGGGGGGATTTGTTACCATATACATGTGGCAGTGATGTGTGTGAACACACTAGGACCGCCGGGGCATTTTTTCCCTCTTTAGGAGTTTTTTTCCCCCGTGCATTGTATATACGCCCATCACTCTAGGGCTATCTATCTTTCCATTTCACACTAAGTAATACACTCTCTATTGTGTGCCTTGAGCTTCCTTCATCTTCTCCAAGCTGTGTGTGTTTCTCTGCAACCCTAATTCCAACAGACATGTGTCCCTCATTCCCTTTGTGTAAAGGGAGCTTGTGTGTGTGTGTGTGTGTGAGTTTCTCTCTCATCCCCTACTTGCAAGGCTCGTCCCCCTCCTATGTAGGGATTGCCAAAGACTTTTGGGACACACACAAAGCATCCAATTCCCCCAATGTTTGACCTTTGGACACAACCTTTGAATTTTGGAACCTTAGCATTTTGGAAGTCTTAATGGGCTGAACCTTAGGGTCTTTTAAGCCCATTGTTGCACATGGCTCTTTTACAGTTGAACCCCCCCTTTGGATCCCTGTTTTCCCTCCTTTGGATCCCTACTGTGGCCGGTTTGGTAGCTTAACCAATATTCTAGCTTTTTCTCCCCTGGCACTTCCCCATATTAAATGATTAGTTTAACATGAGAAAATCATTTAGGAGAATTAGATATTGATTATTATGACATTACCTCTCTCTTGAAATCATAGTCATCCTCCACTATGGGGTAGAGAAGATAAAGCATATTCATTAGTCCTTATCTTAGCGGGTAGAGGATCCCTACGTTACCCTACGACATCATTTTACAATGGATGACTAGTCCATTTGGCGTTTGAGAGCCTGAGGCTGCCGCAAGCATGTCTACACATTAGTCCTATCATCTTCCATAGTAGAGTGACAAGCTCTACTTGGTGTTCGGGAGACGTCGTCTCCGCAAACTTGATCTAAGCATGCATACTACTTCATTTTTGTGCACAATAAAGAAAAAGAGAGTCTTATAAGACAAAAATTTTGTTCATTTTTAACATTTGTACATTTGCTTACTCTTGGGAAGCATTGTAAGCATTAGGTTATCCTTGAATTGTATGCCTTGCATCCATCTAGCATCTTCAAAAGGATAATTCTTACACTTAATAAGATATCATTGGATAGTCTTACCGCATCTTAGTACCTTTTCTTCATGTTGGAGAATGGACTCGGGCTGCAGCACCTCTTCTTGGTCCTCGATCTCCGGTGGGTCTTCAATAGTTGATTCTTGAAGTGGCTCTCCTTTGTAAGGCTTTAGTAGGCTCACATGGCAAGCATTGTGTATGAGCCAATGGTTGGGCAACTTGACTTGATAGGCCATCTCATTGATTGGCCTAAGAATCTGGAAGTGAACACAATACCTTTTTGCTAACTTAGCATAGTACTTTTGGTTTCCCGTAGGATTCTTGCCTGTTGTGTGCCTTAATCGAGCCTTGGGAAATTTGAGTAAGACCCAATCATTTTCTTTAAAGGCTTGGGATCTTTTGTGCTTGTCAGTAGCAGCCTTTTGCCTTTACTGTGAGATAGAGATAGCATCCTTAATCTTTTGGAAATATTCTTGTAGGTCTCGGCTATACTCATCTGCAACGAAGATCTTCCCGTGTACCTTAAGTAGCAAGGGACTTTTTGATCTTCCCTCAATTACTTCAAAAGGTGCTTTTCCCGTGGAAGTATATACAATGTTATTGTAGGCATACTCCACTAAGGGTAAGACTTCTCCTATTGGGATCTTTGATCTACTTCCGTTACATAGGCTTTTAGTAGATCAAGAATTGTTATGTTAGCTATTTCACTTTGGCCATCCATTTGCGGGTGATAGGCCAAAGAGAAGTTTAGCCTTGTTCCTAAATTCTCAAAGAGACCCTTCCAGAAGTTACTGGTCATTCTGGATCTCTATCCGAGACTATGGACATTGGCAAGCCATGGTACTTGAAGATTTGTGAAATGAAGAGGGTTGCCATTTGATGGGCTTTGATAGTCTTTTTGACAGGTATAAAATGAGTCTGTTTACTGAACCTGTCTACTATCATCCATATTCCCGTATTCCCATGGATAGACTTAGGCAATCCAACGATAAAATCCACGGATATGCTCTCCCATGGTGAATTAGGGATTGGCAAAGGTTGAAGCAATCCAAGTTGCTTCCCTCTATCAAACTTCGTCTTTTGGCATACCACACATTTAGAAACATACTCTTGTATGTTTGCTTTCATGGTAGGCCAATAGAAATATGTTTCAATCCCCTTTAGGGTAGACTGAATCCCTTTATGACCTGCATAAGGAGGAGCATGAGATTCATACATTACTTTCCCACGTAGTGAGCTAGTAACACATAGTCTATTGCCACAGAGAAGATAACCATCTTGTAAAGTAAATGGTTCCTCTTTCTTCCCTAGTGCAAGGGCTGAAATTACATCTCTAAAATCGGGATCAATAGTATACTCATCTATCATAGAAGATAGATAATTGTGAGTTGCTATGGAAACCGCATTCACTCTTGGCCGTCTTGAGAGTGCATCGGCTACTTGATCATGCTTGCCAGCAATGTGAGCAATATGAAAATGAAATTGTGAAAGAAAATTTGCCCACCTCATTTGTTTGTTGGAGAGCTTGGTCTGCATCATGAAGTACTTAAGACTATGGTGATCCATTCGCAAAATGAAAGGAACCCCCAATAAATAGTGCTTCCATGAATCTAAGGCATGTAGAACTGCAAGGAGTTCCTTTTCATATATGCCTAGAGCTTGCTCAACAGGGTCGAGCCTTCGACTTTCATAGCCTATGGTGTGCCCTTCTTGAAGCAAAACAGCTCCAAGGCAATCACCACAAGCATCACATTGGACCTCAAATGGCTTTGAGAGATCCTGTAGTGTAAGCACAGGTTGAGAGATAAGCTTTTCTTTACGCTTTTCGAAAGCATTGTGCTCCTTGGCAGACCATGTGTACCTAACGTTTTTCTTTGTTAGGTCATGTAATGGTCCTGCTATTAGTGAGAACTTTTCTATGAAGCATCTTTAGTATGCGCACACACCTATAAAGCTTCTTAACTCATGAAGATTCCTTGGTTTAGGCCATGCTTTTATTACCTCTAACTTTGATGGATCCATTTGGATAATGTGACCTAAATACTGAATCTCTTGTAAGAAAAATTCACTTTTCTTTCGATTAACATAAAGTTTATTCACTCTTAGAACTTGAAATATTACCTGGAGGTGTCGCTTGTGTTCTTCTAATGAATTAGAGTAGATGATGATATCATCAAAGAACACTCCAGTAAAGGTTCAGTGAGTCCTGAATAGCTTCTCCATCAAGCAGTTGAATGTTGCTGGTGCATTGGTCAAGCCAAAAGGCATGACAATGTATTCATAAAGACCAAATGTAGTGCGGAATGCGGTCTTTACAATGTCTTGATCAACTATCCTTATTTATTGACTTGTTGAAAGCTTGTGTATGTACAATGGGTATAGTGTTACCCATTTCCTTAGCATCTATATACATATCTTTTTCCCTGAAATTAAAGGAGATTCTCCTTTTAGGGAATTTAACATTGGCAGCCATGCGATGAAACCATGGTGCCCCTAGGATTACATCCTCATGCTTGAGAGGAGAGATAAAGAAGTCCTCTTTTTCCACATAGCTTTGGACATGGAGCCTCAATTTCCCAATTAAGGGAGTGACTGAAGCTTCTTGCCCATTGAAAGCACTGTCGTCTACGGGTAGGACATCTCCCATCTCGTAGGTTTGTATGCCTAGCTTGGTGGCCAACTCTATAGATATAAAATTATGAGTAGAACCGGGGTCAAAGAGAATAAATGCATCATGTTCTCTTACCTTTCCCCAAGCATGGCATAGAGGAGATCCTTTGTGGTGAGTTTCCTCCTCTTGGATTTCGACCAACGTATCTCTAGGAGGATCATGGTGGTTGTTCTTTTGGGGACAAGCGCGGTACGCATGCCCTTGTTCGCCGCACTTGAAACATCGGTTATCCTTGCGATAACACTCAAGCTCTTCAGGAGAGAGTTTATTTTTGCCTTTATGAACTCCCTTCTTTTTAGATTTGTTGGAGTTGCCCTTACGAGACTTTTGGACATTGTCCTTCCCCTTAGGCTCATTGGAACCCTTTTTTTCAAGGGGCTTAGAATTCCTCTTAGCCCCTGTTTGGAAAATTATTCAAGAGGCCACCATAGTATGATGTATTACCGCCCATATGGTGCGTGGCCTTTGGGAGTTGACATACTCTGCCATTTCTTCGGTTAAGCCCGCACAAAATTATTCAAGTGGCCACCATAGTATGATGTATTACCGCCCATATGGTGTGTGGCCTTTGGGAGTTGACATACTCTACCATTTCTTCAGTTAAGCCCGCACAAAATTGTTGCTTTTACTCTCGAAAATCTAACTTTTTGAAGACAGTGGCTTTGAGTTGTAGGTCCCAAAACTTCTCTACATATTTGTGGATAGATTCATAGGGAGATAGCTTTAAGCTTCGCCATTCAGTGAGTACTTTGTCTTTGGCATCGATGGCCAAAAATTGATTCATAATGGAAGCTCTTAAAGCTTTCCATGTTTGTGGAGCTTTACCGTTGGCCCGTAGGCTACCATTGTCTGGCGGACTTTTGAAAGTGCATAGCTACATGGTGTAGCTTAGAGGACTCCGTGAAGCCCTCATCTCCGAATGTCGCATCAAATTGTTGGGTAAAGGCAAAGACTTTGTCCGTAGCACCAAAAGTGCCATCATAGGTAAGAAAAGAGATGCTCTTCCCTCCCTCTTTGAAGTTCTTGAGCTTGGATGACCTCTTCCACGTGGCATAGGATTTCCTATGGCCTCTTCTTTTTTATGGTTCAAAGGTTGCACCATCACTTTCTTCAGAAGATGAAGAATTTGAGGAAGACGGATAAGAGGGTGACCTCTTTCTTGCCTTGATCTTCGTTGTCTTGACCACCACTTTCATAAGAGGAAGAGGATGAAGAAGATAGAGAAGAGGGTGTCCTCTTTCTCGCCTTTTTGTTCTCTTGCTTTTTGTCATCCCTCTTTGAAGTATGGTGTGGAGAAGTATGCGTTGGTCTTCTCCATTTTGGAGGTGATGAAGAGCATTTAGCCTGCCATCTTTGTGGAGCCATTCCACCGAGGTGGTGGGAGACTCACTTCTTTCTCGTTTCTTCGGTGGAGGCTCTTGAATTCTCCTTTGAGAAGGAGATGCGTCATCAAGGAGAAACTTTCTGAGCCCTTCATAGGGATCCTCTTCTTCTTCCCGAATCGGAGAGAGACCTCTTTTGGAAGTCTCGCAAGGAGGCTTCCTAGGTGTTCTCTCGTCATGGTGGGGAGCTTGGAGAATCCCATGAGCACAAAGCTACCGTTACACTTCACTTTGGAGGGATGGATTGCCCATGGCTTGTTGAAGCCTAGAAACAAGATCGTTAACAAGCATCGGGGCATCATCAGTAGCTTGCTCATTAGTAAAATCAAAGTTATCAACATTAATTTCACTTTCTTTACTATTGTCAGCCATTCTAACAACTTTTAGGTGTAAACTTTTTAGGTGTAAACTTTTTAGGTGTACTTTGGCACTTCAAGCCCTAGTTTCTACTCCTCTTTACCCCTTTAGAAAAAGCCCTCAAGCTATTGTAGCCGTGGCTCGAATACCATTAATTGCAAGGAATAGAAGAGAGGGTCGTTGAACACCAAAAAAACATCGGCTCCTGTCAAGCTTCTAATAGTCAATGGTGGTTAAGCCGTAGGCAAGCCCCGTAGGACTCCACTATTAAGACCATAGCTCTCGACGGTGATGCCCCCGTTAACTGCACAAAGGCAGGCGCACTGGAAGGCTGGAAAATCCCTATTCTACTTACTCACATGCAATTAATAGTACCAACCATTTATAGCTAGCTTGAGGACCTCCCTTCTTGAGCAAGAAAAGAGAAACCTTGTGCTCTGATACCAATGTAGCATTTAATGGCCTAGTAACTTGTGTGTAGCGGAAAATGGCATGAACATAGTGAGCATTTCATTAGAATAGATTCCTAGTGAGATTAACAAGAGTGCTTGGGTAGAGAAAGCAACTAAAAGCATAACACCTAGTTAGATAGCATGAACAATACTTCAAAAGAAAGAGAAATTAAGCAATTGACAACAGTTGAGGACCGGATTTGCATGGAGCCGGTCCCCCCTCCAAAAGGCTTTGTATTATGGTTTCTCCCATCAGAGAGACATTTTACAATACAATTTCTTGTGTTCCTTCAGTACTAGCTAGTGAAATGAAGATGGAAACTTCATGCACTATGCAAAACACTTATCAAACACAACATCAATTCCCTCACGGTCTCAGACCGAAGACCTCACACACCTTCAAAGATGGTGAGAGCTAGCGGGGTATGAGAGTAGATTGAGAGGAGGAAGGAGTATTCTTACGAGAAAGATGTACATCTCCTCACATAATCACTCATATAAGCATAGCTTAGATTAGTAATTAGCATGGTAGAGGTGATGAGTATGCATCGAAGCTTGGCTCTTGGTTGGATTTGCATCACAAAGCCAAGAGTTGTTGGTGTAGGCCTTCCTTCTCACAAGCTTGGAGTAGGTGAGTTTGTTCCTCTTGGATTTCGACCAAGGTAGCTCTAGGAGGATCATGGCGGTGGTTCTTTTGGGGACAAGTGTGGTACGCATGCCCTTGTTCGCCGCACTTGAAACATCGGTTATCCTTGCGATAACGCTCAAGCTCTTCAAGAGAGAGTTTATTTTTGCCTTTATAAACTCCCTTCTCTTTAGATTTGTTGGAGTTGCCCTTAGGAGACTTTTGGACATTGTCCTTCCCCTTAGGCTCATTGGAACCCTTGTTTTCAAGGGGTTTAGAATTCCTCTTAGCCCTTGTTTGGAAATTGATTCAAGAGGCCACCATAATATGATGTATTACCGCCGATATGGTGCTTGGCATTTGGGAGTTGACATACTCCGCCATTTCTTCGGTTAAGCCCGCACAAAATTGTTGCTTTTGCTCTCCAAAATCTAACTTTTTGAAGACAGTGGCTTTGAGTTGTAGGTCCCAAAATATGCCTACATATTTGTGGATAGATTCATAGGGAGAGAGCTTTAAGCTTCGCCATTTAGTGAGTACTTTGTCCTTGGCATCGGTGGCCAAAAATTGCTTCATAATGGAAGCTCTTAAAGCTTTCCATGTTTGTGGAGCTTCACCGTTGGCCCATATGCTAGACCACCATTGTCTGGCCGACTCTTGAAAGTGCATAGCTACATGGCATAGCTTAGTAGACTCTGTGAAGCCCTCATCTCCGAATGTCGCATCAAATTGTTGGATAAAGGCCAAGACTTTGTCCGTAGCACCAAAAGTGCCATCATAGGTAAGGAAAGAGATGCTCTTCCCTCCCTCTTTGAACTTCTTGATCTTGGATGACCTCTTCCATGTGGCATAGGATTTCCTACGGCCTCTTCTTTTTGATGGTTCAAAGGTTGCACCATCACTTTCTTCAGAAGATGAAGAATTTGAGGAAGACGGAGAAGAGGGTGACCTCTTTCTCGCCTCTTTCTCGCTTCCTAGGTGTTCTCTCGTCATGGTGGGGAGCTTGAATAATCCCATGAGCACGAAGCTGCCATTGCACTTCACTTTGGAGGGATGGACTGCCCATGGCTTGTTGAAGCCTAGAAACAAGATCGTTAACAAGCATCGGGGCATCATTAGTAGCTTCCTCATTAGCAAAATCAAAGTTATCAACATTAATTTCACTCTCTTTACTATTGTCAGTCATTCTAACAACTTTTAGGTGTAAACTTTTTAGGTGTACTTTGGCACTTCAAGGCAGTTGCTACTCCTCTTTACCCCTTTAGAAAAAGCACTCAAACTACCGTTCCCGTGCCTCGAATACCATTAATTACAAGGAATATAAGAGAGGTTCGTTCAACACCAAAACAACACGGGCTCTTGTCAAGCTTTTAATAGCTCAATAGTGGTTAAGCCATAAGCAAGTCCTGTAGGACTCCACTATTAAGACCATAGCTCTAGACGGTGATGCCCCGTTAACTGCACAAAGACAGGCGCACAACACGGCTAAAAATCCCTATTCTACCTACTCACATGCAATTAATAGTAACAACCATTTATAGCTAGCTTGAGGACCTCCCTTCTTGAGCAAGAAAAGAGAAACCTTGTGCTCTGATACCAATGTAACATTTAATGGCCTAGTAACTTGTGTGTAGCGAAAAATAGCATGAACATAGTGAGCATTTCATTAGAATAGATTCCTAATGAGAACAAGAGTGCTTGGGTGGAGAAAGCAACAAAAAGCATAACACCTAGTCAGAAGCATGAACAATACTTCAAAAGAGAGAGAAATGAAGCAATTGACAACAGTTGAGGACCGGATTTGCATGGAGCCGGTCCCCCCTCCAAAAGGCTTTGTATTATGGTTTCTCCCATCAAGAGAGACATTTTACAATACAATTTTTTGTGCTCCTTCAATACTAGCTAGTGCAATGAAGATGGAAACTTCATGAACTACACAAAACACTTATCAAACACAACGTCGATTCCCTCATGGTCTCAGACCCAAGACCTCACACAATTTCGAAAATGGTGAGAGCTAGCGAGGTATGAGAGTAGATTAAGAGGAAGAAGGAGTATTCTTATGAGAAAAATGTACATATCCTCACATAATCACTCATATTAGCACAACTTAGCTTAGTAATTAGCATGGTAGAGGAGATGAGCATGCACTGAAGCTTGGCTCTTGGTTGGATTTGCATCACAAAGCCAAGAGTTGTTGGTGTAGGCCTTCCTTCTCACAAGCTTGGAGTAGGTGATAAGCTTTCCATTAAAGCTTGAGAAGGAGAGAGAGTCTTCTTTACTTCACACGTGAGCTAGTGTGAGTGTGTAGGTGATAATGCCCTTGAAAAATCAGCCCCCTCTCTCTCTTGGTCGATCCCTCTTGCTATTTGCTCTTGCTAGAATCCTATTGGACCTCCCCAGGCTTAGCCAATGATAATTAAGCAGCATAAGTGAAAGCCTTCTGACATGTGTCCCCCTTTCCCCTTTTGTGAGAGCTTTAGGTAATTATTTAATTCAACTAAACTCTCATTGGACCCCTTTGCCTCCTTGCCAATAGGAATCAGGCAAGCCATTGGGCTGTTGAATGCTCACTGGTCCCCTTGGAAGACTTTCCAATAGTCTTCTAGAGAGATTAATTCTTATTGGTTCTTTTATTGAGTGTTTTTAAATTAAACTAGATTTACTCTAGCCTAACTCTGATTGGTCCACCTCCAAGGCCATCCAATAGGAATTGGGTACACCTCGTGGGCATCTGGGCTAGGGAGCTGACATGTGTCCCTCATTCCCTTTGTGTAAAGGGAGCTTGTGTGTGTGTGTGTGTGTGTGTGTGTTTGTGTGTGTGTGTGAGTTTCTCTCTCATCGCCTACATGAAAGGCTCACCCCCTCCTATGTAGGGATTGCCAAAGACTTTTGGAACACACACAAAGCATCCAATTCCCCCAATGTTTGACCTTTGGACACAACCTTTGAATTTTGGAACCTTAGCATTTTGGAAGTCTTAATGGGATGAACCTTAGGGTCTTTTAAACCCATTGTTGCACATGGATCTTTTACAGATCGCCCCCCCCCCCCCCTTGGATCCCTACTGTGGCCGGTCTGCTAGCTTAACCAATATTCTAGCTCTTTCTCCCTTAGCACTTCCCCATATTAAATGATCAGTTTAACATGAGAGAATCATTTAGGAGAATTATATATTGATTATTATGACAGTTGGTGTCAACTAGAACCACCACTTGGCCATTCTAACCATGTCGTAAAGTTAGGTGCATTCAGCACTTGGCCATCATAACACTTGTAATTTTACACAATGTATGTGGGATGAATAGATCCTAGATCCACCACTTGGACATTTAGAATAAAATTTGGGAATTAGTTACCTCAAAGATCCACCACTTGGACACCATTAGAAGGAAGGCTTGAAGTGTGGATCCAATTGTTGCTATCTCCTAGATCCACCACTTGGCCATTCTAGCCATGTTTTAAAGGTAGGTGCATTCAACACTTGGCCATCATAACACTTGTAATTTTACACAATGTTTATGGGATGAGTAGATTCTATATACACCTCTTGGCCATTTATACTAAGAATTGGGAAGTAGGTGCATCAAAGATCCACCACCTGGCCATTATAACGAAGGCTTGAAATGTGGATCCAATTGTTGGTGTCTCCTAGATCCAACACTTGGCTAGTTAGGTGGATTCAACACTTGGCCACAATAACACTTGTAATTTTACAGAATGTTTGTGGAATGAGTAGATCCTAGATGCACCACTTGTCCATTTAGAGTAATAATTCGTAAGTAGATGCATCAAAGATCCAGCACTTGGCCATTATAACAAAAGATTGAATTGTAGATACAATTGTTGGTCCATCATAACACTGGTAATTCTACATAATGTCTGTGGAATGAGTAGATCCTAGATTAATCACTTGACCATTTAGAATAAAATTTGGGAATTAGAGACATCCAAGATCCACCACTTGGTCATTAGAATGAAGGCTTGAAGTGTGGATCCAATTGTTGATCCACCACTTGGCCATTAGAATGAAGGCTTGAAGTGTGGATCCAATTGTTGATCCACCACTTGGCCATTAGAATGAAGGCTTGAAGTGTGGATCCAATTGTTGATCCACGACTTGGCAATTCTATCCATATCTTAAAGATAAGCGCATTTAGCAATTGGCCATGATAACAATTGTAATTTTACACAATGTTTGTGGGAGAGTAGATTCTAAATCCACCACTTGTCCATTAAGACTAAGAATTGGGAAGTAGGTGCATCAAAGATCC
The DNA here is from genome assembly GCF_014529385.1 of Adiantum capillus-veneris. Classification (NCBI taxonomy): domain Eukaryota; kingdom Viridiplantae; phylum Streptophyta; class Polypodiopsida; order Polypodiales; family Pteridaceae; genus Adiantum; species Adiantum capillus-veneris. The sequence continues at coordinate 69,210,023 of NC_140960.1, read as the reverse complement.
ACCACTTGGCCATTATAACAAAGGTTTGAAATGTGGATCCAATTGTTGGTTTCTCATAGATCCACCACTTGGCCATTCTAACCATCTCTTAAAGATAGGTACATTCAATACTTGGCCAACATAACACTTGTAATTTTACACAATGTTGGTGGGATGAATAGATCCTAAATCCACCACTCAGCCATTTAGAGTAAGAATTGGGAAATAGGTGCATCAAAAATCGACCACTTGGCCATTATAACAAAGGCTTGAAATGTGGATCCAATTGTTGGTGTCACCTAGATCCACCACTTGGGCATTCTAACCATGTCTTAAAGTTCGATGGATTCAACACTTGGCCATGATAACACTTGTACTTTTACACAATGTTTGTGGGATGAGTAAATCCTAGATCCACCACTTGTCAATTTAGAGTAAGAATTGGTAAGTAGGGGCACCAAAGATCCACCACTTGGCCATTATAGCAAAGGCTTGAATTGTAGATACAATTGTTGGTGTCACCTAGATCCAGCACTTGACCATTCTAACCATGTCCTAAAGTTAGGTGCATTCAACACTTGGCCATCATAACACTGGAAATTTTACACAGTGTGTGTGGGATGAGTAGATCCTAGATCCACCACTTGGCCAGTTAGACTTAATTTTGGGAATTAGACACATCAAAGATCCACCACTTGGGCATTGGAATGAAGACTTGAAGTGTATATCCAATTGTTGGTATCTCTTAGATCAGCCACTTGGCCATTCTAGCAATGTCTTAAAGGTAGGTGCATTCAACACTTGGCCATCATAACACTTGTAACTTTACACAATGGTGGTGGGATGAGTAGATTCTAGATCCACCACTTGGCCATTTAAACTAAGAATTAGGAAGTAGCTGCATCAAAGATCAACCACTTGCCATTATAGCAAAGGTTTGAAATGTGGATCCAATTGTTGGTGTCTCCTACATCATCCACTTGTCGGGGTAGGTGGATTCAACATTCAATTGCCCATCATAACACTTGCAATTTTACACAATGTTTCTGGGATGACTAGATCCTAGATCCACCACTTGTCCCTTTATAGTAAGAATTGGTAAGTAGGTGCATCAAAGATCCACCACTTGGCCATTATAAAAAAGGCTTGAATTGTAGATACAATTGTTGGTGTCACCTAGATCCACCACTTGGCCATTCTAACCATGTATTAAAGTTAGGTGCATTAAACACTTGGCCATCATAATACACGTAATTTTACACAATGTCTATGGGATGAGTAGATCCACCACTTGGCCATTAGAATGAAGACTTGAAGTGTATATCCAATTGTTGGTATCTCTTAGATCCACCAATTGGCCATTTCTAGGGATGTCTTAAAGGTAGTGCATTCAACACCTGGCCATCATAACCCTTGTAATTTTACACAATGTTTGTAAGATGAGTAGATCCTAGATCCACCACTTGGCCATTTAGACTAAGAATCGGGAAGTAGGTGCATAAAAGATCCACCACTTGGACATTATAACAAAGGCTTGAAATGTGGATCCAATTGTTGGTGTCTCCTAGATCCACCACTTGGACATTCTAACCATGTCTTAACGTTAGGTGCATTCAACGCTTGGCCATCATAACACTTGTAATTTTACACAATGTTGGTGGGATGAGTAGATCCTAGATTCACCACTTGGCCATTTAGACTAAGAATTGGGAAGTAGGTGCATCAAAGATCCATTACTTGGCCATTATAACAAAGGCTTGAAATGTAGATCCAATTGTTGGTGTCTCTTAGATCCACCACTTGGTCGTTCTATCCATGTCTTCAAGTTAGGTGGATTCAACACTTGCCCATCATAACACTTGTAATTTTACACAATGTTTGTGGGATAAGTAGATTCTAGATCCACCACTGGGCCTATTAGACTAAGAATTGGGAGGTAGGCACATCAAAGATCCACCACTAGGCCATTATAACAAAGGCTTAAATGTGGATCCAATTGTTGGTGTCTCCTAGATCCACCACATTGACCATTCTAACCATGTGTTAAGGTTAGGTGGATTCAACACGTAGCCATGATAACACTTGTAATTTTACACAATGTTGGTGGGATCAGTAGATCCTAGATCCACCACTTGTCCATTTAGATTAAAGAATTGGTAAGTAGGGGCATCAAAGATCCACCACTTGGCCATTATAAGAAAGGCTTAAATGGTAGATACAATTGTTGGTGTCACATAGATCCACCACTTGGCCATTCTAACCATGTCCTAAAGTTAGGTGCATTCAGCACTTGGCCATCATAACACTGGTAATTTTAGACAATATCTGTGGGATGAGTAGATCCTAGATCCAGGAATTGGCCATTTAGGCTAAAATTTGAGAATTAGATACATCAAATATCCACCACTTGGCCTTTAAAACTAAGGCTTGAAGTGTGGATCCAATTGTTGGTATCTCCTAGATCCACTACTTGGCCATTCTAACCATGTATTAAAGGTAGGTGCATTCAGCACTTGACCATGATAATACTTGTAATTGTACACAATGTTTGTGGGATGAGTAGATCCTAAATCCACCACTTAGCCATTTAGACTAAGAATTGGGAAGTAGGTGCATCAAAGATCCACCACATGGCCATTATAACAAAGGCTTGAAATGTGGATCCAATTGTTGGTTTCTCATAGATGCACCACTTGGCCATTCTAACCGTGTCTTAAGGTTAGGTGCATTCAACACTTGGCCAACATAACACTTGTAATTTTACACAATGTTGGTAGGATGAGGACATCCTGATCCACCGCTCGGCCATTTACACTAAGAATTGGGAAGTAAGTGCATCAAAGATCCACCACTTGGCCATTATCACAAAGGCTTGAAATGTGGATCCAATTGTTGGTGTCTCCTAGATCCACCACTTGCCCATTCTAACCATGTCTTAAAGTTAGGTGGATTCAACACTTGGCCATCATAACACTTGTAATTTTACACAATGTTTGTGGGATAAGTAGATCCTAGATCCACCACTTGTCCCTTTAGAGTAAGAATTGGTAAGTAGGGACATCAAAGATCCATCGTTTGGTCATTATAACAAAGTCTTGAAGTGTAGATACAATTATTGGTGTCACTTAGATCCACCACTTGGCCATTCTAACCATGTCCTAAAGTTAGGTGCATTCAAAACTTGACCATTATAACATTGGTAATTCTACACAATGTCTATGGGATGAGTAGATCCTAGATCCACCACTTGGCCATTTAAACTAAAATTTGGGAATTAGATACATGAAAGATCCACAACTTGGCCATTAGAAGAAGGCTTGAAGTGTGGATCCAATTGTTTGTATCTCTTAGATCCACCACTTGACCATTCTAGCCATGTCTTAAAGGTAGGTGCATTCAACACTTGGCCATCATAACGCTTGTACTTTTACACAATGTTGGTGGGATGAGTAGATTTTAGATCCACCACTTGGCCATTTAAACTAAGAAGTGGGAAGTAGGTGAATCAAAGATTCACCACTTGGTTATTATAACAAAGGCTTGAAATGTGGATCCAATTTTTTGTGTCTCCTAGATCATCCACTTGGCCAGCTAGGTGGATTCAACACTTGGCCATCATAACGCTTGTAATTTTACACAATGTTTGTGAGATGGGTATATCCTAGTTTCACCACTTGGCCATTATAAAAAAGGCTTGAATTGTAGATACAATTGCTGGTGTCACCTAGATCCACCACTTGGACATTCTAACTATGGATTAAAGTTAGGTGCATTAAACACTTGGCCATCATAACACAGGTAATTTTACACAATGTCTGTGAGATGATTAGATCATAGATCCACCACCTGGCCATTAAAACTACAATTTGGAAATTAGATACATCAAAGATCCACCACTTGTCCATTAGAACAAAGGCTTGAAGTGTGGATCCAATTGTTGGTATCTCTTAGATCCACCACTTGGCCATTCTAGCCATGTCTTAAAAGTAGATGCATTCATCACTTGGCCATCATAACACTTGTAATTTTACACAATGTTTGAGATTAGATCTTAGATCCACCACTTGGCCATTTAGACTAAGAATTGAAAAGTAGGTGCATCAAAGATCTACCACTTGGACATTATAACAAAGGCTTGAAATGTGGATCCAATTGTTGGTGTCTCTTAGATCCACCACTTGGCGATTCTAACGATGTCTTAAAGTTAGGTGCATTCACCACTTGGCCATCATAACACTTGTAGTTTTACACAATGTTTGTGGGATGCGTAGACCCTAGATCCACCACTTGTCCCTTTAGAGTAAGAATTGGTAAGTAGGGGCATCAAAGATCCTAGACCCACCACTTGGCCATTTAAACTAAAATTTGGGAATTAGATACATCAAAGATCCACCACTTGGCCATTAGAAGAAGGCTTGAAGTGTGGATCCAATTGTTGGTATCTCTTAGATCCACCACTTGGCCATTCTAGCCATGTCTTAAAGGTAGATGCATTCAACACTTGGCCATCACAACACTTGTAATTTTACACAATGTTGGTGGGATGAGTAGATTTTATATCCACCACTAGGCCATTTAAACTAAGAATTGGAAAGTAGGTGAATCAAAGATTCACCACTTGGCCATTATAACAAAGACTTGAAATGTGGTTCCAATTCTTGGTGTCTCCTAGATCATCCACTTGGCCAGTTAGGGGGATTCAACACTTGGCCATCATAACGCTTGTAATTTTACACAATGTTTGTGGGATGAGTAGATCTTAGTTTGACCACTTGCCCAATATAAAAATTATACAATTATTGGTGTCACATAGATCCACCACTTGCCCATTCTAACAATGTCCATAAGTTAGGTGCATTCAATACTTGGCCATCATAACACATGTAATTTTACACAATGTCTTTGGGATGAGTAGATCCTAGATCCACCACTTGGCCATTTAAACTACAATTTGGAAATTAGATACATCAAAATTCACCACTTGGCCATTAGAACGAAGGCTTGAAGTGTGGATCCAATTGTTGGTATCTCTTAGATTCACCACTTGGCCATTCTAGCCATGTCTTAAAAGTAGATGCATTCAGCAGTTGGCCATCATAACACTTGTAATTTTACACAATGTTTGAGATACGAGAAGATTGTAGATCCACCACTTGGCCATTTAGACTAAGAATTGGGAAGTAGCTGCATCAAAGATCCACCACTTGGACATTATAACAAAGGCTTGAAATGTGGATCCAATTGTTGGTGTCTCCTAGATCTACCACTTGGCCATTCTAACCATGTCTTAATGTTAGGTGCAGTCACCACTTGGACATCATAACACTTGTAATTTTACACAATGTTTGTGGGATGAGTAGATCCTAGATCCACCACTTGTCCATTTAGAGTAAGAATTGGTAAGTAGGGGAATCAAAGATCCACCACTTGGCCATTATAACAAAGGCTTGAAGTGTAGATACAATTGTTGGTGTCACCTACATCCACCACTTGGCCATTCTAACCATGTCCTAAAGTTAGGTGCATTTAGCACTTGGCAATTATAAACACTTGTGATTTTACACAATGTTTGTGGGATGCGTAGATCCTAGATCCACCACTTGTCCATTTAGAGTAAGAATTGGTAAGTAGGGGCATCAAAGATCCACCACTTGGCCATTATAACTAAGGCTTGAAATGTGGATGCAATTGTTGGTGTCTCGTAGATCATCCACTTGGCCAGTTAGGTGCATTCAACACTTGGCTATCATAACACTTGTAATTTTACACAATGCTCGTGTGCTGAGTAGATCCTCGATCCACCACTTGGCCATTTACACTACGAATCGGTAAGTAGGTGCATCAAAGATCCACCACTTGGCCATTATAAGAAAGGCTTAAATGGTAGATACAATTGTTGGTGTCACATAGATCCACCACTTGGCCATTCTAACCATGTCCTAAAGTTAGGTGCATTCAGCACTTGGCCATCATAACACTGGTAATTTTAGACAATATTTGTGGGATGAGTAGATCCTAGATCCACGACTTGGCCATTTAGGCTAAAATTTGGGAATTAGATACATTAAATATCCACCACTTGGCCTTTAAAACTAAGGCTTGAAGTGTGGATCCAATTGTTGGTATCTCCTAGATCCACAACTTGGCCATTCTAGCCATGTATTAAAGGTAGGTGCATTCATCACTTGACCATGATAGTACTTGTAATTGTACACAATGTTTGTGGGATGAGTAGATCCTAAATCCACCCCTTAGCCATTTAGACTAAGAATTGGGAAGTAGGTGCATCAAAGATCCACCACTTGGCCATTATAACAAAGGCTTGAAATGTGGATCCAATTGTTGGTGTCTCATAGATGCACCACTTGGCCGTTCTAACCATGTCTTAAGGTTAGGTGCTGTTAGAAGCTGGAGACACCCCACGGAAATTGACTACTTGGAAGATTATCATTTTTTGTAATTATTCATTTATTGAGGAAACCTGATTTTTCACCTTGTAAATATTGGGGCTTACAGAAGTTTCCAGATTGAATCCCAATTTTGATAGTTAGATTGAGTAGATGGTTGATTTTGGAACTTTAGGGTTCGAGAATTGTAAGGTATTTATACCACTTTTTGACCTTAATGAAAAACCTTTTGTCATTTTAAAAAACACAAGTTTTGAAGTCTGTGAGTGAGCGTACTATGTACGAGAGAGAGTGTGAGCTTCATCTTGACGCTACGTGTCCACCGGTGGTCGAAATCGAGTGCGGAGAAGTGCAGAGTGTTGCTGCGGACGAGAGCTATGCACCGATACCTACATTGCGAGCATACGGTCCGGTTTTGCGAGCTCCTTCTACGAGCTTCATCTGGGGATTTGGTGAGCATACGTTGTCCGATTTTGCATTGCAGCATATCCACGCGTTCACATTGAGTAGAGCTACACATTAGGTACTTTAGAATTCAGAAACAAAGACCTGTAAATTTCGGCCAGACATCCTACGTGATTTTGCACCAGGTGTTTTGGGTTGGGGTTTTGGTTCATAGACCTTAGGGAGAGCGACCTATTGGTGTTAGTAGGGTCTCCTTCAAGTTCTATGGTGTTTCAAGATTGTTTGATGGGTGTTCGGCTCTAGACAGCATTGTAGAAGGTTTTCTCTTAAGCACTCTTGAAGGCTGTGACCTAGACATTTGGTAGAGACATTTGTAGGAATTAGTTAGGAGTCGGTCGAGTGTAGGTTGACACCTTATGCTTGCTTCCACGTGCCTGCGCGTCGAGCTTCGTCCTTAGCTGACAAATCTTGTTAGGTGAGTTCTCGCTGTGCTGACGTCAGTCGCGGCATATGCGTCCAACAGGTGCATTCAACACTTGGCGAGCATAACACTTTTAATTTTACACAATGTTGGTGGAATGAGTACATCCTGATCCACCACTCGGCCATTTACACTAAGAATTGGAAGTAAGTGCATCAAAGATCCACCACTTGGCCCATTTTAACCATGTCTTGAAATGTGGATCCAATTGTTGGTGTCTCCTAGATCCACCACTTGCCCATTCTAACCATGTCTTAAAGTTAGGTGGATTCAACACTTGGCCATCATAACACTTATAATTTTACACAATGTTTGTGGGATGAGTAGTCCCTAGATCCACCACTTGACCATTTACAGTAAGAATTGGTAATTAGGGACATCAAAGATCCACCGCTTGGCCATTATAACAAAGGCTTGAAGTGTAGATACAATTGTTGGTGTCACTTAGATCCACCACTTGGCCATTCCTAACCATGTCCTAAAGTTAGGTGCATTCAACACTTGGCCATTATAACATTGGTAATTTTACACAATGTCAATGGGATAAGTAGATCCTAGATCCACCACTTGGCCATTTAAACTAAAATTTGGGAAATAGATACATCAAAGATCCACCACTGGGCCATTACAAGAAGGCTTGAAGTGTGGATCCAACTGTTGGTATCTCTTAGATCCACCACTTGGCCATTCTAGCCATGTCTTAAAGGTAGGTGCATTCAATACTTGGCCATCATAACACTTGTAATTTTACACAATGTCGGTGGGACGAGTAGATTTTAGATCCACCACTTGGCCATTTAAACTAAGAATTGGGAAGTAGGTGAATCAAAGATTCACCACTTGGCCATTATAACAAAGGCTTGAAATGTGGATCCAAATATTTGTGTCTCCTAGATCATCCACTTGGCCAGTTAGGTGGATTCAACACTTGGCCATCATAACGCTTGTAATTTTACACAATGTTTGTGGGATGCGTAGATCCTAGTTTCACCACTTGGCCATGATAAAAAAGGCTTGAATTGTAAATACAATTGTTGGTGTCACCTAGATCCACCACTTGGCCATTCTAACCATGTATTAAAGTTAGGTGCATTAAACACTTGGCCATCATAACGCTTGTAATTTTACACAATGTTGGTGGGATGAGTAAGAATTGGTAAGTAGGGGCATCAAAGATCCTAGATCCACCACTTGGCCATTTAAACTAAAATTTGGGAATTAGATACATCAAAGATCCACCACTTGGCCATTAGAAGAAGGCTTGAAGTGTGGATCCAGTTGTTGGTATCTCTTAGATCCACCACTTGGCCATTCTAGCCATGTCTTAAAGGTAGATGCATTCAACACTTGGCCATCACAACACTTGTAATTTTACACAATGTTGGTGGGATGAGTAGATTTTATATCCACCACTTGGCCATTTAAACTAAGAATTGGGAAGTAGGTGAATCAAATATTCACCACTTGGCCATTATAACAAAGGCTTGAAATGTGGATCCAATTATTTGTGTCTCCTAGATCATCCACTTGGCCAGTTAGGGGGATTCAAGACTTGGCCATCATAACGCTTGTAATTTTACACAATGTTTGTGGGATGGGTAGATCCTAGTTTCACCACTTGGCCATTTAGAGTAAGAATTGGTAAGTAGGTTCATCAAAGATCCATCACTTGGACATTATAACAAAGGCTAGAATTGTAGATACAATTGTTGGTGTCGCCTAGATCCACGACTTGGCCATTCTAACCATTTTCTAAATTTAGGTGCATTCAATACTTGGCCATCATAACACTGATAATTATACACAATGTATGTGGGATGAGTAGATCCTAGATTTACCACTTGGTCATTTAGACTAAAATCTGGGAATTAGATACATCAAAGGTCCACCACTTGGCTATTAGAACGAAGGCTTGAAGTGTGGATTCAATTGTTGGTATCTCCTAGATCCACCACTTGGCCATTCTAGCCATCTTTTTAAGGTAGGTGTATTCAACACTTGGCCATCATAACACTTGTAATTTTACACAATGTTTGTGGGATGACTAGATCCTAGATCCACCACTTGGCCATTTAAAGTAAGAATTGGGAAGTAGTTGCATCAAAGATCCACAACTTGGCCATTATAACAAAGGCTTGAAATGTGGATCCAATTGTTGGTGTCTCCTAGATCCACCACTTGGGGAATTAGGTGGATTCAACACTTGGACACATGATAACACTTGTAATTTTACACAATGTTTGTGGGATAAGTAGATCCTAGATCCGCCACTTGTCCATTTACAGTAAGAATTGGTAAGTAGCTGCATCAAAGATCCACCACTTGGCCATTAGAACAAAGACTTGAATTGTAGATACAATTGTTGGTGTCACCTAGATTGTCATAATAATCAATATCTAATTCTCATAAATTTTTTTCTCATGTTAAACTGATCATTTAATATGGGGAAGTGCCAAGGGAGAAAAAGCGAGAATATTGGTTAAGTTAGCAGACCGGCCATAGTAGGGATCCAAAGGAGGGAAAATAGGGATCCAAAGGGGGGGCCATCTGCAAAAGAGCTATGGGAATCAATGGGCTTAAAAGGCCTTAATTTTCATCCCATTAAGACTTCCAAAATGCTAAGGTTCCAAAATTCAAAGGTTGTGTGCAAAGGTCAACTTTAGGGAAAATTGGATGCTTTGTGTGTGTCCCAAAAGTCTCTGTCAAACCCTACATAGGAGGGGGCGAGCCCAAGAAGTAGGGGATGAGAGAAAAACTCATACACACACACACACACACACACACACACACACACACACACACACACACACACACACACACACACACACGCACGCACGCACGCACGCACGCACGCACGCACGCACGCACGCACGCACACACACACACACACACACACACACACACACACACAAGCTCCCTTTGTACACAAGGGGAAAGAGGGACACATGTCAGCTCCCTAGCTCAGATGCCCACAAGGTGTACTCAAATCCTATTGGATGGCCTTGGAGGTGGACCAATGAGAATTAGGCTAGATTAAATCTAGTTTAATTAATTTTAAAAACCCTTAATAAAAGAACCAATAAGAATTAAGCTCTCTAGAAGACTATTGGACAGTCTTCCAAGGGGACCAGTGAGCATTCGACAGCCCAATGGCTTGCCTGATTCCTATTGGCCAGGAGACAAAGGGGTCTAATGAGAGTTTAGTTGAATTATTAAATTACCTAAAGCTCTCACAAAAGGGGAAAGAAGGACACATGTCAGAAGGCTATCACTTATGCTACTTAATTACCATTGGCTAAGCCTGGGGAGGTCCAATAGGATGCTAGCAAGAGCAAGTAGCAAGAGGGGTCGACCAAGAGAGAGAGAGGGGGCTGATTTTTCAAAGGCATTATCACCTACACAATCACACTAAATCATGTGTGAAGAAAAGAAGACTCTCTCTCCTTCTCAAGCTTTAATTGAAATCTTATCACGTACTCCAAGCTTGTGAAGGGAGGCCTACACCAACAACTCTTGGCTTTTTGATGCAAATCCAACCAAGAGCCAAGATTCAATGTATGCTTATATCCTCTACCATGCTAATTACTAAGCTAAGCTATTCTTATATGAGTGATTATGTGAGGAGATGTACATCTTTCTCGTAAGAATACTCCTTCTTCCTCTCAATCTACTCTCATACCCCGCTAGCTCTCACCATCTTCGAAGGTGTGTGAGGTCTTGGATCTGAGACCGTGAGGGAATTGATGTTATGTTTGATAAGTGTTTTGCGTAATTCATGAAGTTTCCATCTTCATTGCACTAGCTAGTATTGAAGGAGCACAAGAAATTGTATTGTAAAATGTCTCTCTTGATGGGAGAAACCATAATACAAAGCCTTTTGGAGGGGGGACCAGCTCCATGCAAATCTGGTCCTCAACTGTTTTGTCAATTGCTTGATTTCTCTCTGTTTTGAAGTATTGTTCATGCTTCTAACTAGGTGTTATGCTTTTCTTTTTGCTTTCTCCACCCAAGCACTCTTGTTAATCTCATTAGGAATCTATTCTAATGAAATGCTCACTATGTTCATGCTATTTTTCGCTACACACAAGTTACTAGGCCATTAGATGTTACGTGGGTATAAGAGCACAAGGTTTCTCTTTTCTTGCTCAAGAAGGGAGGTCCTGAAGCTAGATATAAATGGTTGGTACTATTAATTGCATGTGAGTAAGTAGAATAGGGATTTTTCAGCCTTACAGTACGCCTGTCTTTGTGGAGTTAACAGGGCATCACCGTCGAGAGCTATGGTCTTAATAGTGGAGTCCTACAAGGCTTGCTTATGGCTTAACCACTATTGAGCTATTAGAAACTTGATAGGAGCCCGTGTTGTTTTGGTGTTGAACGACCCTCTCTTCTATTCCTTGCAATTAATGGTATTCGAGCCAGGGGTACAATAGCTTGAGTGCTTTTTCTAAAGCGGTAAAGAGGAGTGGAAACTAGGGCTTAAAGTGCCAAAGTACACCTAAAAACTTTACACCTAAAAGTTGTTAGAATGACTGACAATAGTAAAGAGAGTCAAATTAATGTTGATAACTTTGATTTTGCTAATAAGGAAGCTACTGATGATTTTTCTAATAAGGAAGCTACTGATGATGCCCCGATGCTTGTTAACCATCTTGTTTCTAGGCTTCAACAAGCCATGGGCAATCCATCCCTCCAAAGTGAAGTGCAACGGCAGCTTTGTGCTCATGGGATTCTTCAAGCTCCCCACCATGACGAGAGAACACCTAGGAAGCCTCCTTGTGAGACTTCCAAAAGAGGTCTCTCTCCGATTGGGGAAGAAGAAGAGGATCCCTATGAAGGGCTCATAAATTTGCTCCTTGAGGATGCATCTCCTTCTCAAAGGAGAATTCAAGAGCCTCCAGTAAAGGAACGAGAAATAAGTGAGTCTCCCGCCACCTCGACTGAGATGGCTCCACGAAGACGGCGGGCTAAATGCTCTGCACTCACCTCCAAAGTAAAGAAGACCATCACATACTTCTCCACACCATACTTCAAAGAGGGATGACAAAAAGCAAGAGAAGAAAAAGGCGAGAAAGAGGATACCCTCTTCTCCATCTTCTTCATCCTCTTCCTCTTATGGAAGTGATGGTGAAGACAAAGAAGATCAAGGAAAGAAAAAGGCGAGAAAGAGGTCATCCTCTTCTCCATCTTCCTCAAATTCTTCATCTTCTGAAGAAAGTGATGGTGCAACCTTTGAACCATAAAAAAGAAGAGGTCATAGGAAATCCTATGCCGCATGGAAGAGGTCATCCAAGCTCAAGAAGTTCAAAGAGGGAGGGAAGAGCATCTCTTTCCTTACCTATGATGGCACTTTTGGTGCTACGGACAAAGTCTTGGCCTTTATCCAATAATTTGATGAGGCATTCGGAGATGAGGGTTTCACGGAGTCCTCTAAGCTACACCATGTAGCTATGCATTTTCAAAAGTCCGCAAGGCAATGGTGGTTCAGCCTATGGGCCAACGATGAAGCTCCACGAACATGGAAAGCTTTAAGAGCTTCCATTATGAAGTAGTTTTTGGCCACCGATGCCAAAGACAAAGTACTCACTGAAGGGCGAAGCTTGAAGCTCTCTCCCTATGAATCCATCCACAAATATGTAGCCAAGTTTGGGACCTACAACTCAAAGCCACTGTCTTTATAAAGTTGGATTTTGAGAGCAAAAGCAGCAATTTTGTGCGGGCTTAACCAATAAAATGGCGGAGTATGTCAACTCCCAAAGGCCACAGACCATATCGTCGATAATACATCATACTATGGTGGCCTCTCGAATCAATTTCCAAACAGGGGCTAAGAGGAATTATAAGCCCCCTAAAAACAAGGGTTCCAATGAGCCTAAGGGGAAGGACAATGTCCAAAAGTCTCCTAAGGGAAACTCCAACAAAGCTAAAGAGAAGGGAGTTTATAAAGGAAAAAATAAACTCTCTCCTGAAGAGCTTAAGCATTATCGCAAGGATAACTGGTGTTTCAAGTGCGGCGAACAAGGGCATGTGTACCATGCTTGTCCCCAAAAGAACAACCGCCATGATCCTTCTAGAGCTACCTTGGTCGAAATCCAAGAGGAGGAAACTCACCACGAAGGATCTCCTCTATTCCATGCTTGGGCGAAGGTAAGAGAACATGATTCTTTTATTCTCTTTGACCGTGGTTCTACTCATAATTTTATATCTATAGAGTTGGCCACCAAGCTAGGCATACAAACCTACGAGATGGGAGATGTCCTACCCGCAGACGGTGCTTTCAAGGGGCAAGAATCTTTAGTCACTCCCTTAATCGGGAAATTGAGGCTCCATGTCCAAATTTATGTGGACAAAGAGGACTTCTTTATCTCTCCTCTCAAGCATGAGGATGTAATCCTAGGGGCACCATGGTTTGATCACATGGCTGCTGCCAATGTTAAATTCGCTGAAAGGAGAATCTCCTTTAAGTTCATGGAAAAAGATATATATATAGATGCTAAGGAAATGGATAATACTATACCCATTGTACATACACAAGCTTTCAACAAGTCAATAAAGAGCTCTATTTCCGTCTACCTGATTTTTGTTAAAGATTCTCAAAATGAACCTAATGTTTTAGCAAAAAAAAATATACACAATCAAAAGGAATTAGAGTTATCCAATTTTCTCAAGGGGTTTCAAGATGTCTTTATTGACGACATCCCTTGTGAGCTACCTCCTAAACGGGGTAATGATGACCATGCAATTGAACTTCTTCCAGGAAGTTCACCGCCTAACAAACCTCCTTATAGAGTTTCTCAAGCTCAACAAGAGGAGATTATGCGGCAAGTGCATGAGTTAGTTGAGAAGGGCATGGTTAGGCCTAGCTCATCTCCATTTTGTTCTTGTGTGCTATTAGTGCAAAAGAAAGATGGAACATATCATATGTGTGTCGACTATAGAGCACTAAATAGGATCACTATCAAGAATAGGTTTCCCGTTCCACGGGTAGAAGACCTATTTGATAAGCTACAATGGTCCATCTACTTCAGTAGGATTGACCTAAAAAGTGGCTATCGTCAAATAAGGCTAGTTGATCAAGACAGTGTAAAGACCGCATTTTGCACTACGTTTGGTCTTTATGAATACATTATCATGCCTTTTGGCTTGACCAATGCACCAGCCACATTTAACCGCTTGATGGAGAAGCTATTCAGGCCTCACCGAACCTTTACTGGAGTGTTCTTTTATGATATCATCATCTACTCTAATTCATTAGAAGAACACAAGCGACACCTCTAGGTAATATTTCAATTTCTAAGAGAGAATAAACTTTATGTTAATCGAAAGAAAAGTGATTTTTTCTTACAAGAGATTCAGTATTTAGGTCACATTATCTCTCAAGATGGCATCCAAATGGATCCATCAAAGTTAGAGGTAATAAAAGGATGGCCTACACCAAGGAATCTTCATGAGTTAAGAAGCTTTATAGGTATGTGTGCATACTATAGACGCTTCATAGAAAAGTTCTCACTAATAGCAGGACCATTACATGACCTAACAAAGAGAAACGTTAGGTACACATGGTCTGCCAAGTAGAACAATGCTTTCAAAAAGCCTAAAGAAAAGCTTATCTTAAAACCTGTGCTTACACTATCGGATCTCTCAAAGCCATTTGAGGTCCAATGTGATGCTTGTGTTGATTGCCTTGGAGGGAAGCAACCTAGATTGCTTCAACCCTTGGCAATCCCTAATTCACCATGGGAGAGCATATCCATGGATTTTATCTTTGGATTGCCTAAGTCTATCCATGGGAATACGGGAATATGGATGATAGTAGACATGTTCTGTAAACAAGCTCATTTTATACCTGTCAAAAAGACTATCAAAGCCCATCAAATGGAAACCCTCTTCATTTCACAAATCTTCAAGTACCATGGCTTGCCAATGTCCATAGTGTCAGATAGAGATCCTAGAATGACCAGTAATTTCTGGAAGGGTCTCTTTGAGAGTTTAGAAACAAAAACTTTTCTTCTGCCTATCACCCGCAAACAGATGGCCAAAGTGAAATAGCTAACCTAACAATTCTCGATCTACTAATAGCCTATGTAATGGAATTAGATCAAAGATGCCAATGGGAAAAGTACTTACCCTTAGTGGAGTATGCCTACAATAACACTGTACATACTTCCACGGGAAAAGCACCTTTTGAGGTAATTGAGGGAAGATCAAAAAGTCCCTTGCCACTTAAGGTACACGGGAAGATCTTTGTTGCAGATGAGTATAGCCCAGACCTACAAGAATCTTTCCAAAAGATTAAGGATGCTATCTCTATCTCACAGCAAAGGCAAAAGGCTGCTCTGCTGACAAGCACAGAAGAGCCCAAGCCTTTAAAGAAAATGATTGGGTCTTATTAAAATTTTCCAAGGCTCAATTAAGGCACACGACGAGCAAGAATCCTACGGGACACCAAAAGTACTATGCTAAGCTAGCAAAAAGGTACTATGGTCCTTTCTAGATTCTTAGGCCAATCAATGAGATGGCCTATCAATTCAAGCTGCCCAGTCATTGGCTTATACAAACTACTTTCCATGTGAGCCTATTAAAGCCTTACAGAGGAGAGCCACCTCAAGAACCAACTCTTGAAGACCCACCAGAGATCAAGGACCAAGAAGAGGTGCTACAGCCCGAGTCCATTCTCCGACATGAAGACAAGGTACTAAGAGGCGGTAAGACTATCCGATGATATCTTATTAAGTTTAAAAATTATGCTTTTCAAGATGCTAGATGGATGCAAGGCATACAATTAAAGGATAACCTAAACCTTGTCAATGCTTACAATGCTTCCCAAGAGTAAGCAAACGTACAAATGTTAAAAATGAACAAAGTTTTTGTCTTATAAGACTCTCTTTTTCATTATTGTGCACAAAAATGAAGTAGTATGCATGCTTAAATCAAGTTTGCAGAGACGACGTCTCCCGAACACCAAGTAGAGCTTGCCACTCTACTATGGAAGATTGATAGAACTAATGTGCAGACATGGTTGCGGCAGCCTCAGGCTCTCAAGCGCCAAATGGACTAGTCATCCATTCTGGAACGATGTCGTAGGGTAACATAGGGATCCTCTACCTGCTAATAAAAAGGACTCATGAATATGATTTATCTTCTCTACACCATAGTCGAGGACGACTATGATTTCAAGAGAGCGGTAATGTCATAATAACAATATCTAATTCTCCTAAATGATTTAAATTGATCATTTAATATGGGGAAGTGCCAGGGGAGAAAAAGCTAAAATATTGGTTAAGTTAGCAGACTAGCCACAATAGGGATCCAAATGAGGGAAAATAGGGATCCAAAGGGGGGGCCATCTGTAAAAGAGCTATGGGCATCAATGGCCTTAAAAGACCTTAAGGTTCATCCGATTAAGACTTCCAAATGCTAAGGTTCCAAAATTCAAAGGTTGTGTCGCGGGGTCAACTTTAGGGAAAATTGGATGCTTTGTGTGTGTCCCAAAAGTCTTTGTCAAACCCTACATAGGAGGGGGCGAGCCCAAGAAGTAGGGGATGAGAGAAAAACTCATACACACACACACAAGCTTCCTTTGTACACAAGGGGAAAGAGGGACACATGTCAACTCCCTACCCCAGATGCCCACAAGGTGTGCTCAAATCCTATTGGATGGCCTTGGAGGTGGACCAATGAGAATTAGGCTAGAGTAAATCTAGTTTAATTTATTTAAAAACACTTAATAAAAGAACCAATAAGAATTAAGCTCTCTAGAAGACTACTGGACAGTCTCCCAAGGGTCCCAAATGAGCATTGAGCAGCCCAATGGCTTGCTTGATTCCTATCGGCCAGGAGGCAAAGGGGTACAATGAGAGTGTAGTTGAATTATTAAATTACCTAAAGCTCTCACAAAAGGGGAAAGGGAGACACATGTCAGAAGGCTATCACTTATGCTGCTTAATTACCACTGGCTAAGCCTGGGGAGGTCCAATAGGATGCTAGCAAGAGCGAATAGCAAGAGGGGTCGACCAAGACAGAGAGGGGGCTGATTTTTCAAAGGCATTATCACCTATACACTCACACTAGCCTCCCTTCTCACAAGCTTCAATGCATGCTCATCTCCTCTACCATGCTAATTACTAAGCTAAGCTATGCTAATATGAGTGATTATGTGAGGAGATGTACATATTTCTCGTAAGAATACTCCTTCTTCCTCTCAATCTACTCTCATACACCACTAGCTCTCACCATCTTTGAAGATGTGTGAGGTCTTGGGTCTGAGACCGTGAGGAAATTGATGTTGTGTTTGATAAGTGTTTTGCGTGGTGCATGAAGTTTCCATGTTCATTGCACTAGCTAGTATTGAAGGAACATAATAAATTGTATTGGTAAATGTCTCTCTTTATGGGAGAAACCATAGTACAAAGCCTTTTGGAGGGGGGACTGGATCCATGCAAATCCGGTCCTCAACTATTGTCAATTGCTTAATTTCTCTCTCATTTGAAGTATTGTTCATGCTATCTAACTAGGTGTTATGCTTTTTTTTGCTTTCTCCACCCAAGCACTCTTGTTAATCTCATTAGGAATCTATTCTAATGAAATGCTCACTATGTTCATGCTATTTTCCGCTACACACAAGTTACTAGGTCATTAAATGTTACATAGATCCACCACTTGGCCATTCTAACTATTTCGTAAATTTAGGTGCATTCAACACTTGGCCATCATAACACTGGTAATTTTACACAATGTCTGTGGGATGAGTAGATCCTAGATCCACCACTTGGTCATTTAGACTAAAATTTGGGATTAGATACATCAAAGATCCACCACTTGGCCATTAGAACAAAGGCTTGAAGTGCGGATCCAATTGTTGGTGTCTAACAATTGGTCATTCTAACCATGTCTTAAAGGTAGGTGCATTCAACACTTGGCCATCATAATTTATAATTTTACACAATGTTTGTGGGATGAGTAGATACTAGATCCACCACTTGGACATTTAGACTAAGAATTGGGAAATAGGTGCATCAAAGATCCACCACTTGGCCATTATAACAAAGAGTTGAAATGTGGATCCAATTGTTGGTGTCTCCTAGATCCACCACTTGGCCATTCTAAACATATCTTAAAGTTAGGTGGATTCAACACTTGGCCATGATAGAACTTGTAATTTTACACAATGTCTATGGGATGAGTAGATCCTAGATCCACCAATTGGCCATTAAGACTAAAAATTGGGAATTAGATACATCAAAGATCTACCACCTGGCCATTATAACAAAGGCTTGAATTGTAGATACAATTATTGGTGTCACCTAGATCCACCACTTGGCCATTCTAACCATGTCTTAAAGGTAGGTGCATTCGGCACTCGATAATCATAACTCTGGAATTTATACAGAATGTCTGTGGGATGAGTAGATCGTAGATCCACCATTTGGCCATTTAAACTACAATTTGGGAATTAGATACATTAAAGATCCACCACTTGGCCATTAGAACAAATGCTTGAAGTGTGGGTCCAATTGTTGGTATCTCTTAGATCCACCACTTGGCTATTCTAGCCATGTCTTAAAGGTAGGTGCATTCAACACTTGGCCATCATAACACTTGTAATTTTACACAATGTTTGTGGGATGAGTAGATCGTAGATCCACCTCTTGGCCATTATAAGAAAGGGTTGAAATGTGGATCCAATTGTTCGTGTCTCCTAGATCTACCACTTGTCCATTCTAACCATGTCTTAAAGTTAGGTGCATTCAACACTTGGCCATCATAACACTTGTAGTTTTACAGAATGTTTGTGGGCTGAGTAGATCCTAGATCCACCACTTGGCCATTTAGACTAAGAATTGGGAAGTAGGTGCATCAAAGATCCACCACTTGGCCATTATAACAAAGGCTTGAAATGTGGATCCAATTGTTGGTGACTCCTAGATCCACCACTTGGCCATTCTAATCATGTCTTAAAGTTAGGTGCAGACATCACTTCGCTATCATAACACTTGTAATTTTACACAATGTTTGTGGGATGAGTAGGTCCTACATGCACCACTTGTCCATTTAGAGTAGGAATTGGTAAGTAGGTGCATCAAAGATCCAACACTTGACCATTATAACAAAATCTTGAATTGTAGATACAAAAGTTGGTGTCACCTAGATCCACCACTTGGCCATTCTAACCATGTCCTAAAGTTAGGTGTATTGAACACTTGGCCATCATAACACTAGTAATTTCACACAATGTCTGTGGGATGAGTAGATCCTAGATCCACCACTGGCCATTTAGACTACAATTTAGGAATTAGATACATCAAAGATCGATCACTTGGCCATTAGAACGAAGGCTTGAAATGTGGATCCAATTATTGGTGTCTCCTTTATCCACCACATGGCCATTATAACCATGTCTTAAAATTAGGTGCATTCAACACTTGGCCATCATAACACTTGTAATTTTACACAATGTAGGTAGGATGAGTAGATACTAGATCCACCACTTGGCCATTTAAACTAAGAATTGGGACGTAGGTGCATCAAAGATCCACCACTGGGCCATCATAACAAAGGCTTGAAATGTGGATCTAATTGTTGGTGTCACCTAGATCCACCACTTGGCCATTCTAACCATGTCTTAAAGGTAGGTGCATTCATCACTTGGTAATCATAACTCTGGTAATTATACACAATGTCTGTGGGATGAGTAGATCATAGATCCACCACATGGCTATTTAAACTACAATTTGGGAATTAGATACATCAAAGATCCACCGCTTGGCCATTAGAACAAAGGCTTGAAGTGTGGATCCAATTGTTGGTATCTCTTAGATCCACCACTTGGCCATTCTAGCCATGTATTAAAGGTAGGTGCAGTCAACACTTGGCCATCATAAATTGTAATTTTACACAATGTTTGTGGGATGAGTATATCCTATATCCACCACTTGGCCATTATAACAAGGGTTGAAATGTGGACTCAATTGTTGGTGTCTCCTAGATCCACCAATTGGCCATTCTAACCATGTCTTAAAGTTAGGTGCATTCAACACTTGGCCATCATAACACTTGTAGTTTTACACAATGTTGGTAGGATGAGTAGATCCTAGATCCACCACTTGGCCATTTACAGTAAGAATTGGGAAGTAGGTGCATCAAAGATCCACCACTTGGCCATTAGAATGAATGTAAGGTTTCCAGTTTTTGAAACCTTAAAGGTTGTATAAAGCTTAATCAAACTGATATGATTATTAAAAAAGCAATGTAGAATTGTCCGACCATGGCAAATATTGGTATTTGTGAAATCTAAGCACAACAAAACCCGGGCTAGAAATTTTCAGAATTGAATTCCGATAAAAACTGACATAGTTATGACATCTCGAAGTTTACACTGTGAATTGAGTGAAATAGGTAAAATTGAAGGGTTGCAGTAATCATAAGCATAGACTTTATTAAAGTCCTCCTAGATATTTACAAGATATTTATCAATTAAGCAAAAATAGGTCAAAATATAGCATAATTGATATTTTAAAAGCTGGCAGGTAATGGGAGGGTCATCAGTGACCTGCCAGGGACTCATTTAGCAGCAAGGGTCGTTTTTTGACCTGTAGGGGGCTCCTTGAACTGCAAGCAATTGTTTTTTTAAGCCTGTGAGAGCTTAAGAGTGCCAGAAAACTATAAATAGGACCCCTAGGTTCACATTTTACACAGACTCGGAGCCTTGAGAATTTCTCTCTCATCTAGGGAGAAACACTACGCAAAAATCATTAGAGTTTAATCTCTAATTGATTAACCCTAACGGTAATTAACCTAATCCTTCTTAATTAGCAAGGTTAGATTAAGATAAATTGTTAATAAATCAAAAATTAGGCCTACGCATGCTCCTTAAACCTCTTTAAATTAATTAATCTCTGCTAATTATTAGAATTAAGCTTAGTAATACTAAGCTAATTAATTATCCTATTATAATAGGGTTAAAATTAGCCAAATTAACCATGAATTAATGGTAAATATATTAATTAAGATTAGATTAAGTTGAAGTAATTATCAGAGATGCATTAGACAGTTATTAATCTACTAAAATTATCCTATAATTTTCTGAGAATTTTTCCTAATTAATTAGGTATAATTACTTTGTTTTTTGAACAATTTTAATAGGAGAAATTAGTAAATGAATTTCAAATGAGGTGATATAATTATCAGTGGTTAATTAGTTGTTCAAAAATCCGTGATAATTAGGAGAAGCTCAGAAAGTTAATCTAGATAATTAATTTATCAAAAATACCCTGTTTTTTGAACAATTTAAATACGGGAAATTCGTAAATGAAATTCAAATAATATGATATAATTATCAGTGGTTAAATAGATGTTTAAGAACCCGTAATAATTAGGAGATGCTCAGAAAATAATCTAGCTAATTACTTTGATAGAAATACCCTGTTTTTTGAGCAATTTAAATAGGGAAAATTAGTAAATGGATTTTAAATGCTATGATATAATTATCAAGGGTTATTTAGGTGTAAAAAAACCTGTGATAATTAGGATAAGCTCAGAAAATTAATCTAGATAATTTCTTTAGCAGAAATACTCTGTTTTTTTGAGAAATTTAAATGGGAGAAATTAGTTAATTGATTTCAATTGATGTGATATATTTATCAATGGTTGATTAGGTGTTAAGGAACCTGTGATAATTAAGAGAAGCTCAGATAATGAATTTAGCTAATTAATTAGGCAGAATTACTCTGTTTTTTGAGCAATTTAAATAGGGAAAATTAGTAAATTGATTTCAATTGATGTGATATATTTATCAGTGGTTATCTAAATGTTAATAAATCTGTGATAATTAAGAGAATCTCAGATAATTAATTAGGCAGAATTACTCTGTACTTTGAGAAATTTAAATAGGGGAAATTAGTAAATTGATTTCAATTGCTGTGATATATTATTAGTGGTGAATTAGGTGCTAAGAAACCCGTGATAATTAGGAGAAGCTAAGATAATTAATCTAGCTAATTAATTAGGTAAAATTACTCTATTTTTTGAGAAATTTAAATTTGAGAAATTGATAAATTGAATTTAATTGCTATGATATATTTATCAATGGTTAATTAGATATTAATAAACCTATGATAATTAGGAGAAGCTTAGATAATCAATTTAGGTAATTAATTAGGAATAATTACCCTGATTTTTGAGAAATTTAAATACGAGAAATTAGTAAATGGATTTCAAATGTTGTGATATATTTTTTCAGTGGTTAATTAGGTGTTCAAAAAGCCGTGATAATTAGGAGAATCTCAGATAATTAGTTTAAATAATTATCTTAGTGGAATTACGCTATTTTTAGGGGTAAATTAAAGAGGGAAATTAGTAAATCATGCACTTAATTATATTCTATTTATTAGAGCTGTATTATAGGGTAAAGAGTCTGTGATAATTATGCCAAGCTTAGAAAAGTAGTATAGATATTTATCTAAGTCAAATTACTCTATTTTTAGCTAAAAACTAAAGAGGGAAATTAGTAAATCATGCTATATGATTACATGCTATTTATTAGCGCTATATTATAGGGTAAAGAGACCGTGATAATTATGCCAAGGTTGGAAAAGTAGTAAAGATATTTATCTAGGTCAAATTACACCATTTTTAGCTAAAAATTAAAGAGGGAAATGAGTAAATCATGCTATACGATTACATGCTATTTACCAGAGCTATATTATAGGGTAAAGAGGCGGTGATAATTATTCCAAGGTTATAAACGTAGTATAGATATTTATCTAAGTCAAATTACACTATTTTTAGCTAAAAACTAAATAAGGAAATTAGTAAATCATGTGCTAGAATTACATGCTATTTATCAGAGCTGTATTACAGGGTAAAAATTCCGTGATAATTATGCCAAGATTAGAAAATTAGTATAAATATTTATCTAAGTCAAAATATACTAATTTTGGTGGAAATTTCAAGGGGGAAATTAGTAAATCATGCTATATGATTAGATTATATTTATCACAGTTATTTTACATAATAAAGAGGCCGTGATAAATATTTCAAGGTTAAAAAAGTAGTATAAGTATTTATTTAAGTCAAATTGTTCTAAATTTAGCTAAAAATTGAAGATGGAAATTATATAACTAAGTTGGAAAATAATAAGATAATTACCAGAGGTCAAAAATATCTTTATCTACTTGTGATAATTATACCATAGTTAATTAGTGAGGTTAGTAAATTATAATTGACCAAAAGTCCTATTTTTAGCAAATGATTAATTAAAATAAATAGACTTTGTGGTTAAAAGTTTTTAGAAAAAATACAGTAAGTATAAACCTATGACATCAAGATAAGGAAATGAAATCTTTAAGAGAAATTAAATACAATAAATATTAAGCCCAAAATAAGTAAATCATTAGCTTAAAAGTTGATAGGAAAATTAGGAAAAAGATATAGAAAATTATAAGAAAGTTAAGAGAGCTTAGAAAACCCTTAGGGAAGCGGTGGAAGAAGTTATCATGCTTATATAGACAAATAAGAAATTACTAGGTCAAGAATTTATCAATTAAGACTATAAATTTAACCTTGGATGGGTTATGATTGAATACAAAGGTTAAGTTTAGATTTTGAATTATTTACCTAATGATTAGACGTCCTTTTTATAAGGATAAGAAGTTATGGCATAAAACAGAACCCGGGCAAATCCTACATCTAATGATGAGGAAGTAGCTCCAAAACAAACTAGAGCGTCGCATGACGACGAAGCCGGGCCTAGTAGTAGGCCTACGGAGGAGAGTCTTCAGGCGCCAGCGCAGCAGCAGATGGCCAATCAATCCCAGGTGGGTGTCCCATTATTCAATTAAGTCTTTAATTAGTTTAAGTTATTTTATAAGTTAGCATTGCATACGTAAGAAGGATAATCTGACTGAAAACGGAAGGTAACTTACAACGTGCATTTGTTTATAATATAGGAAAGAATTGTTTGGGTTAAAACTGGTTGAATTAGCAAAGATATGTTTGATCATCCTTAAGACAGCTTTGTCTCAAGACACCTCCGACTCCTTGATATAAATTGATGATAATGATTGGCTTTCTAGCCACGGTTAAGTCGGTTACCCCCATGAACGATGAGTTTCTACTCTGTGTCATGTCTTGATGTTTCTACATAAGTTAGGATACCGTTTTTATCCTAGGGGAGCCGCCCGGTTGTATGGGCAACTGGTTTGGTGTATGGGCACCCGGAACCTTGGGTGGGGGTTTATTCCACTCCGGATTTGAACAAGGAATGGGTGTCGTTTTTCACCCTTAGGTGGTCTTGAGACAAGACGAGTACTGGTCATGGTTATTATGGATAATGTTTTGATTGACAGTACCCTGTCTTAAGTTTAAAGATGTCTGTTTTCTAAAAGAATGCTTTCAATGTTGTTTTCAAGGAATTACCGTGATGGAACGTTAAAAGAAACCATTATTTTAAATGTTAAAACAATGTGATAATAAGATAAATGAATCTTGTGTGTGAGTGCGGGGTGGTAAGTGGGGATTGAGTAAAGTTGTCAATCATGGACAAGTGGACCTGATTAGTCAGGTAACTATCCATTCCCGCGCACTAAAATGTTTTAGAAACTTCTCACTTGGAAGAGGAATCCACCAACGGCTGTGCCCTCACATATGTTAGGGGGAAAAAAGTGTTGGCTAAGGAAACCATAATCTGAATGATGAAGCTATAGGGCCAGAATAAGAATTTTTTTTGTAGGCCGTTTGAATACATTGTCCCATTTTCGCTGCGAGACAGGACTAGGTCTGCTTCTAAGGCTATAGAACCAAGCCATTGTCAATGGTAAAGGTCTATTCCTTGGATTTTTCTTGTTTAGAGACTCCGATTTTTATAAGGTCTAGAGACCTGTCAAGGATCCCATCCCAATCTCGGTGTAGTCGGGGTTGGGGACATTACAATGAAGGCTTGAAGTGTGGATCCAATTGTTGGTATCTCCTCGATCCACCACTTGGCCATTCTAGCCATGTCTTAAAGGTAGGTGCATTGAACACTTGGCCATCATAACAGTTGTAATTTTACACAATGTTTGTGGGATGATTAGATTCTAGATCCACCACTTGGCAATTTAGACTAAGAATTGGGAAGTAGGTGCATCAAAGATCCACCACATGGCCATTATAACAAAGGCTTGAAATATGGATCCAATTGTTGGTATCTCCTAGATCCACCACCTGGCCAGTTAGGTGGATTCAACACTTGGCCATCATAACACTTGTAATTTTACACAATGTTTGTGGGATAAGTAGATCCTAGATCCACCACTTGTCCATTTAGAGTAAGAATTGGTATGTAGGTGCATCAAAGATCCAACACTTGACCATCATAACAAGAGCTTAAATTGTAGATACAATTGTTGGTGTCACCTAGATCCACCACTTGGCCATTCTAACCATGTCCTAAAGCTAGGTGCATTCAACACTTGGCCATCATAACACTGGTAATTTTACACAATGTTTGTGGGATGAGTAGATCCTAGATCCACCACTTGGCCATTTAGACTAAAATAAGAGAATTAGATACATCAAAGATCCATCACTTGGCCATTAGAGAGAAGGCTAGAAATGTTGATCCAATTGTTGGTGTCACCTAGATCCACCACTTGGCCATTCTAACCATGTCTTAAAGATAGGTGCATTTAGCACTTAGCCATCACAACACTGGTAATTATACACAATGTTTGTGGGATGAGTAGACCCTAGATCCACCACTCAACCATTTAATCTGAATTTGGGAATTAGATACATCAAAGATCCACCACTTGGCCATTACAAAAAAGGCTTGAAGTGTGAATCCAATTGTTGGTATCTCCTAGATCCACCACTTGGCTATTCTAGCCATGTCTTAAAGGTAGGTGCATTCATCACTTGGCCATCATAACACTTGTAATTTTACACAATGTCTGTGGGATGAGTAGATCCTAGATCCACCACTTGGCCATTTAGTTTAAGAATTGGGAAGTAGATGCATCAAAGATTCACAAGTTGGCCATTCTAACAAAGGATTGAAATCTGGATCCAATTGTTGGTGTCTCCTATATCATCCACTTGGACATTCTAACCAGGTCTTAAAGCTAGGTGCATTCAACACTTGCCCATCATAACACTTGTAATTATACACAGTGCTGGTGGGATGAGTAGATCCTGGATCCTCCACTTGGCAATTTAGACTAAGAACTGGGAAGTAGGTGCATCAAAGATCCACCACTTGGCAATCATAACAAAGGCTTGAAAAGTGGATCCAATTGTTGGTGTCACCTAGATCCACCACTTGGCCATGCTAACCATGTCTTAAAGGTAAGTGCATTCATCACTTGGTAATCATAACTCTGGTAATTATACACAATGTTTGGGGGATGAGTAGATCCTAGATCCACCACTTGGCCATTTAAACTACAATTTGGGAATTAGATACATCAAAGATCCACCACTTGGCCATTAGAACGAAGGCTTGAAGTGTGGATTCAATTGTTGGTATCTCTTAGATCCACCACTTGGCCATTGTAGCCATGTATTAAAGGTAGGTGCATTCAACACTTGGCCATCATAACACTTGTAATTTTACACAATGTTTGTGGGACGAGTAGATCTTAGATCCACCACTTGGCCATTTAGACTAAGAATTGGAAAGTAGGTGCATCAAACATCCACCACTTGGCCATTATAACAAAGGGTTGAAATGTGGACTCAATTGTTGGTGTCTCCCAGATCCACCACTTGGCCATTCTAACCATGTCTCTTAAAGTTAGGTGCATTCACCACTTGGTTATCATAACACTTGTAATTTTACACAATGTTGGTAGGATGAGTAGATCCTAGATCCACCACTTGGCCATTTAGACTAACAATTGGAAAGTAGGTGCATCAAAGATCCACCACTTGGCCATTATAACAAAGGCTTGAAATGTGGATCCAATTGTTGGTGTCACTCATATCCACCACTTGGCCATTCTAACCATGTCTTAAAGATAGGTGCATTTAGCACTTGGCCATCATAACAGTGGTAATTATACACAATGTTTGTGGGCTGATTTGACCCTGGATCCTTGACCCTGGATCCACCACTCGGCCATTTAATCTGAAATTTGGGAATTAGATACATCAAAGATCCACCACTTGGCCATTAGAAGAAAGGCTTGAAGTGTGGATCCAATTGTTGGTATCGCCTAGATCCACCACTTGGCCATTATAGACATGGATGTAGGTGCATTCATCACTTGGCCATCACAACACTTGTAATTTTACACAATGTTTGTGGGATGAGTAGATTCTAGATCCACCACTTGGCCATTTAGTTTAAGAATTGGGTAGTAGGTGCATCAAAGATCCACCACTTGGCCATTATAACAAAGGGTTGAAATGTGGATCCAATTGTTGGTGTCTCCTAGATCCACCACTTGGCCATTCTAACCATTTATTAAAGTTACGTGCATTCAACACTTGGCCATCATAACACTTGTAATTTTACACAATGTTGGTGGGATGAGTAGATCTTGGATCCACCACTTGGCCATTTAGGCTAAGAATTGGGAAGTAGGTGCATCAAAGATCCACCACTGGGCCATTAGAATGAAGGCTTGAAGTGTGGATCCAATTGTTGGTATCTCCTCGATCCACCACTTGGCCATTCTAGCCATGTCTTAAAGGTAGGTGCATTGAACACCTGGCCATCATAACAGTTGTAATTTTACACAATGTTTGTGGGATGATTAGATTTTAGATCCACCACTTGGCGATTTAGAGTAAGAATTGGGAAGTAGGTGCATCAAACATCCACCACATGGCCATTATAACAAAGGCTTGAAATGTGGATCCAATTGTTGGTATCTCCTAGACCCACCACTTGGCTAGTTATGTGGATTTAACACTTGGCCATCATAACACTTGTAATTTTACACAATGTTTGTGGAATGAGTAGATCCTAGATCCACCACTTGTCCATTTAGAGTAAGAATTGGTATGTAGGTGTATCAAAGATCCAACACTTGACCATCATAACAAGAGCTTAAATTGTAGATACAATTGTTGGTGTCACCTAGATCCACCACTTGGACATTCTAACCATGTCCTAAAGCTAGGTGCATTCAGCACTTGGCCATCATAACACTGGTAATTTTACACAATGTCTGTGGGATGAGTAGATCCTAGATCCACCACTTGGCCATTTAGGCTAAAATAAGAGAATTAGATACATCAAAGATCCATCACTTGGTCATTAGAAAGAAATCTTGATGTGTGGATCTAATTGTTGGTGTCTCCTAGACCCACCACTTGGCCAGTTAGGTGGATTCAACACTTGGCCATCATAACACTTGTACTTTTACACAATGTTTGTGGGATGAGTATATCCTAGATCCACCACTTGTCCATTTAGAATAAGAATTGGTAAGTAGGTGCATCAAAGATCCACCACTTGGATATTATAACAAAGGCTAGAATTGTAGATACAATTGTTGGTGTCGCCTAGATCCACTACTTGGACATTCTAACCATTTCCTAAAGTTAGGTGCATTCAATACTTGGCCATCATAACATTGGTAATTTTACACAATGTCTGTGGGATGCGTAGATCCTAGATCCACCACTTGGCCATTTAGACTAAGAATTGGGAAGTCGGTGCATCAAAGATCCACCACTTGGCCATTATAACAAAGGGTTGAAATGTGGATCCAATTGTTGGTGTCTCGTAGATCCACCACTTGGCCATTCTAACCATGTTTTAAAGTTAGGTGCATTCAACACTTGGCCATCATAACACTTGTAATTTCACACAATGTTGGTAGGATGAGTAGATCCTAGATCCACCACTTGGTCATTTAGACTAAGAATTGGGAAGTAGGTGCATCAAAGATACACCACTTGGCCATTATAACAAAGGCTTGCAATGTGAATGCAATTGTTGGTGTCACCTAGATCCACCACTTGGCCATTCTAACCATGTTTTTAAGGTAGGTGGATTCAACAGTTGGTAATCATAATTCTGGTAATTATACACAATGTTGGTGGGATGAGTAGATCCTAGATCCACCACTTGGCCATTTAGACTAAGAATTGGGAAGTAGGTGCATTAGAATGAAGGCTTCAAGTTTGGATCCAATTGTTGGTATCTCTTGGATCCACCACTTGGCCATTCTAGTCATGTCTTAAAGGTAGGTGCATTCAACACTCGGCCATCATAATAGTTGTAATTTTACACAATGTTGGTGGGATGAGTAGATCCTAGATCCACCACTTGGCCATTTAGACTAAGAATTGGGAAGTAGGTGTGAAGCCCACCAGCACAGAGAAAGAGAACCGTTTTGGTTTCTTGGAGAGCAAAACTTAAAGATAGAAACCTGATGTAGATGGAGAGTGAGAGAGAGAGAGAGAGAGAGAGAGAGAGAGAGAGAGAGGGAGATGAAATGCACCTTGTCAAACGCTTTGGATGTACACAGTAAAAGATTTTGCTTTCTGTGATGTCGAAGCCTTGAGTGTGATTGCCTTTGTCGTCCCTATTTTGAATGCGATCTTGCCCCTATCGTGCTGTGCACAACCTGTTTTGCATGCGCTATGGTTTCCTTGTGTGCACGAGCAAGAAATCCCTCTCTGTGTGCAAGAACAAATCTCCCTTGTTTCATCTCTGTTTTGCTTGGTTTGTTGTGTGTTTTTGTGGTAGGGTTATCTAAAATGCCACGTGTACTTTAAAACTTAAAACTTTCTCAATTGTGGTCTAGCGTAGATAATCTTTGTATCTAAAACCTAGTCTCTTTCCTTGCTTCACAACTCAACAAAGACAATCAACATAAATGAGTGGTGGAGAATGACTCTATTTTGGAGCTCAAAACTCAAAATTTTCCTAGAACATTGACCATATCCACAAGATGCCTAAACCATGCTCAAAGCTATTCTCATCATAGCAAGCCTGGGGGTTTTTGTTTCAAATTTCACCAGTTGTAAAATCTTTACCACTTGTCCTTGTTGAAGCCTAGTACTTCTTTGACTTCAGGAAGCTACTAACTCATCTAGTAATTCACCTTCAGCATTGGCCATTAAAACTACGTCCACCACTTCTCCAAGCTTCCATTGAAGAAAGCAAGGGCTACTTCGACATTGAGAAGAAAGGCCCTACTATCAACCTTATTCCATTGAAAAAAGCAAGGGCTACTTGGACATTGTGAAGTAAAGCCTTGAAATTGTCCTATGTTTTTCATTAAAACTTGGAGGTCCACCACTTGTCCAAGCTATACTCTATTATAGTTGGACCAACTGCTTGTAGTTCACCTTGAACCTTGGCCATTAAAACTAGGTCCACCACTTGTCCAAGTTACCCTCAAATAATGCACGGGGGTTTTTGTTTCAAGATCCACCACTGCTCCATTTTTTTTCCATTAGAATAAGCAAGGGGCTACTTGGACATCGAGAAGCAAGGCCTTACAATAGTTCACCTTGGACATTGGTCATTAAAACTAGGTTCACCACTTGTCCAACCTTTACTCTCATTTAGAAAGTGACTTTTGCTTTCAAGATCCATCACTTGTCCAGCCTTACTTGCATTGAAAGAAGCAAGAGATACTTGGACATTGGGAACCAAGATTCTACACCACCTTGGACACTAGACATTAAAACTAGGTCCACCACTTTTCCAACCTTTACTCTCATATATAAAAGGGACTTCTGGTTTCAAGCTCCACCACTTGTCCAACCTTACTTCCATTAAAAGAAGCAAGGGCTACTTGAACATTGAGAACCAAGGCTCTACAATAATTCGCCTTGTACATTAACTAGGTCCACCACTTGTCCAACCAAAATTCCATTGAAAGAAGCAAGAGATACTTGCACATTGGGAATCAAGTTCCTACAATACCACCTTGGAAACTGGACATTAAAACTAGGTCCACCACTTGTCCAAGCTTTACTTTCATATAGAAAAGGGTGTAAGCATGTTAACTTGTCATGCTTTTTGTGCTAGTTATCATGTGGCAACAAGCATATCTTATAAGCATAATGAGAGTGTAACTTTTCAAACGTGTGGGAATCCATCAAATATTTCAAAATAGGGAGACCACCCTGAATCCACTTTCCTGACCATTTACGCTGTGTTACTCTGAGGGGAGTGGGGCAGTCAAAATGCGTGGAGAGAAGCGGAGTGGGGTAGTCAACATGCATGCAGAGAAGCAGGACGCAGGGGCCAGAGGTAAGAGAGGCGCAGGGGCCAGAGGTAAGAGAGAAAAAAAAAAAAAGTCGAGGGCTGAACTTTCTGCTGCTTCTTCTCTGCCCCGAAAAAGGGTGAAGCTCTCTGATTCCCCAACATCCCCAATGGCAAAGACCTTGCATACAAAGGGGAAGGATGACTTAGGTACTCTCTCTCTCTCTCTAACTCATTATGATTTGCAAGGATAGTTGATGGTGCTGTCTTGGGGCTGGAGAGTTGTCCCTTGATGTCGGATTTAGCAGTAGGACATCTTGTGAATAGTCACTTGAAATACAATCGCTCAAGTCCAAGTCTGGCTCAAGAAGCACAAACCGGTGTTTGATTTGAACCTTGAAATTGGAAGGAAGTGCTCAATACTGCACTTTCCTACTGCTAAACTTGTGACATTGGGGGTGTGCAGACCGATGGAAAGCTCCAAAGTTTACAATCCCAGTACACAGTAAGTTCTATATTACAGCAGAAGAGTTCAATTATGTTCATGGCCTCTCCCTGGCTGGTTCCAACCCCAAACTAGTGAGGTGGGATCAGATCAGTGATGTGGAGTGGTTCAGTGTTTTCAAAGAGTCAAAGAATCGTAGTGACTATCGCATTAAATGCAGTTGTTTGCGTACTGATATGTTTGACCAGGTGATGCAGCTGTATTACAAGGTGTACTAGAAGCCCCCAACAAACATGGAGATCAACTTTGCATTCACCAAGGGGTTTGTAAAAGAATTCAGCCCAGCGGCAATTACAAGTAGCTCAGCCATGCAATTCAATTGGGCTGAATTCGCTGTCCAGCATTTGCAGGACCTCCGAGAGAAAGGGTACTACGAGGCCCATGTCAAAAAGTGGAGGATGCGCAATGTATGTCTAAACATCGAGGAGGCGCAAGCTGAAATGAAGGAGGATACCAAGGAGACACCCATCTCTCGCCACATCACTCACCAGCAGGCTGAAAGCCTGTCATTTTTTGGCGTTGAGAATTTGCAGCACATAAAGGCTGCCTCTGAAATTCTCAGCAAACAACTGCAAGATGCTAAAGAACATCTTCTAACTGCAAAATCAGACTTTGAAGCTGCGAGGGTTGTCCAAGCAAGCAATGCTAGGGTCACCCCAATTGTGCTTGCTATGAGACAAAAGCTTCACGACGCTGAAAATGAATTACAGAGGTTACTACAGAGCGACAACGTGGATGCAAAGAGGGAAATAGAGTGTAAAGTAAAAATAGAGACATTTAAAGAGACATTGGAAGGTTTGGAATTTCCTGACAGTGAGGACACTCTTGCTGCTGACTCAACTTGTCAGCATGTAAGTGCGTGGCTTTTATGCTTCTACCATATGATTGCAATATGTGCACAACAAACCTATGTACTTACCGTGCTCCTCTTTTTTTTGGTGTGTAGATTAATGTGTAGGTTATGGAAGCAAAAGTGAATGCATGTGAAGGTCAACTGCAGCTCCTAATGCACATGAGCAAGATGCTACAAGGCTCCTCCATTCCCACTGCCCTGTGTAATATGGCTATGTGCACTTTTATAGAAAGTATAGAAGGGGTATGCGATGGGACGATGATCAACCCGTGCAGTGGCTGCAGTTTGCCACTTGAAGTAAAGGGAATCTCCGCCACGGTCAAGATGCCCTGTGGGCATAGCTACCACTTTCTCTGCTTTGCAGCTGCATGCTCCTTGTCGACATGACCTGCCAACAAAGGATACCACAAGAATGGTGTTGGAAACCCACAGGGAAAAGACATCCAATCACACCAACATTTGGTAAGATTGTACAGGGTGTGCTAATTAGCATACCCAGTGTGTTAATTAGAATATTTAGTGTGTTAACTAGATATGCTAATTAGCATACCCAGTGAGAATATTGAGTGTGTTAACTGGATATGCTAATTAGCATATCTTGTATGCTAATTAGCATACCCTATGCTCAGTGTACAGATTAGAGTAAGTTTGGCATATTAGCATATCTAGTAAGTTAACTACCATATCCAAATGCTAACTAGCAAACTGTATATGCTGATTAGCATACTGGGTATGCTGATTAGCGTAGTGGGTATGCTGATTAGCATATTGGATATGCTTATTAGCATAAGCATATTGGATATGCTTATTAACATATTGGATATGCTAATTAGCATACTGGAAATGCTAAATAGCATACTGGGTATGCTAATTAGCATAGTGGGAATGCTCATTAGCATACTGGGTATGCTGATTCACGTATTGAGTATGCTGATTAGCATACTAGATATGCTTATTAGCATATTCGATATGCTAATTAGCATACTGGATATGCTAAATATCATACTGGGTATGCTAATTAGCATACTGGGAATACTAAATAGCATACTGGATATGCTAATTAGCATAATGAAGACAGTCCTTGTATGCTAGCTACTAGCAGTCCCAGTATGCTAATTAGAATACCCAGTATGCTCATTAGTATACCCAGTATGCTAATTAGCATATCTAGTGTGCTAATTAGCATATCTAGTGTGCTAATTAGCATATCTTGTATGCTAATTAGCATACTTGTGCTCAGTGTACAGACTAGAGTAAGTTTGTCATAATGGCAAATCTAGTAAAAAAGCTACCATCTCCACATGCAAACTAGCATATTTGATATGCTAGTTAGCATACTTAGCAATTTGAATTAGCATACTCGGCTTGTCAGCATA
Source organism: Adiantum capillus-veneris (assembly GCF_014529385.1). Classification (NCBI taxonomy): domain Eukaryota; kingdom Viridiplantae; phylum Streptophyta; class Polypodiopsida; order Polypodiales; family Pteridaceae; genus Adiantum; species Adiantum capillus-veneris. The sequence continues at coordinate 69,175,866 of NC_140960.1, read as the reverse complement.
ATGGATTCCAATGTATGCCAGGCCGCACATAGTGATAGCCGTTTTTTGGCTCTTTGTAATTGCCACAGTGAGTTACCTCACCCTACCAAAATCACCCAAACACTGTGGCTATCCCTACCATTTCACTGTACATAGGCATGCGTGAGTTAGGGGACTTTTCCCATATCTCCTTACTGAAATAAAAAACCCTCAATTAGCTAGTCATTGGGCTAGTTGAGCCAAAAAAAGAAAAAATATAAGTATATTATGGCCCATGCGTATGTAAATATTTCTTTGTATATAGGGCCTAAATAAAAGATTTTTTCATAATTATTTTGGTATTTATTTAAATAATTCTACCTAGGTGTGTGTTATTTATGCTCTGTACATTGCCTCACCATTACCACAATTTTTCTTACCATTTTTCATACTCTTTATTCCATATAGAAATATTTTCATGTAATCTTCTCTTATATTTGGTGTAACTCCACCCCAACAAAAATCCAAAAAAACTAGTTTTATTTATGTGTATATTTTTTCACTATTGTGCTTTTTCCCTTTCTACATCTATTTTGTTTTTTTTCTAAAAAATTAGAACACCAAAAATATTTATCTTTTTATGGTAGCCTCATAATGAGAGAGATTTCTTTTGACCCCTTTATATTTTTTCCACTTATATTATTTATATTTGACATGTACATATTTTTTAGACCCCTCAATATTTGGTTTTCTTAGTTGTACTATTCACTTATATCATGATCTCAACAATATCTTCAATTATAGACCTACCAAATAAGGTCAAGGGTAGGTGGCATGCATACATGCACTATGGAGGGCTCACTCTTGGAGGTATTCAAAAGAATCATCCAAAGAAGGACCCCACAAGGACCTTGTGCAGTGGAAAAAAACGGTTGGTTTTGCTGAATTTATAAAGTTCACTTGCTCTCCGAATTTGAAAAGGTGATACAAACAAAAGTTGTAGCTCGTGGGCTGAGCTTTTGCCTCAAATTTTTTCATATTTTTTTGAGCTACGAGCTGTGAGCTATGATTTTATTAGTGGACCCCAGTTTTCCCATGCTATGCAGCCACACTCTCTCTTCCACTTTATCATTTTCCTCTTTCACACACACTTCTCCACTCATCATCCCCACCTCTCTCACCACTCCTCTCTGCACCCTACTCACCTTCTCCTCAACCTTGAAGAATAAGAGAAACCATGGTGAACTCATACCTTCCACACACAATTCCATTCCAAAATTGACCACCTAGTCTCATTTTTCCTCCTCCAAATTACCCATATCTATAAAAAAAACCATAAAATTCAGCCTCTTCTCTTAAAAGACAGCATCATGGTGGTTGATTACTCAGCTTCAATTACCTTGTCTCTCAAGGAAGGTCAAGAGTGGAGAAAAAATGTACCGTCAAAGCTAGTGGACCGTCAACAAGCGTCAAAATTGGCCCTACTCAAGACAAGAGCATCAACCTTGTAAGAAATCCACCTTTTCTCACCTCTTAAGAGTTTTTCTTCCTTATTTGTATCCTACATGGATACTCCCATTGTAAATATCCAATTCCATTTGTAAATTAATACTAACTCTACTAACACTAACCCACTATGAAAAGTCCTATCACCTCCATTTCTCTCCTCTCTCTTTCCCCACCAACTTCTTGATAATTCCAAGCAAAAGAAATTAGATAAATTGCTGAAAATCTAACCCAACCATGGTTAGAGGAGTAACCCTAGCCTTCAAAATTGCTATAAAAGGAGGGCGTACCTAGCACAAAAGGGGGATCCATAAGCAAGAGCACTATGCTATAGCTTGAGAAGCCAAGCTCAACCTCTCTAGAAGGAGATCTTGAGTGGAAGCTCATTGTCTTATGCATGTGCATGTGTTGTAATAGGGGATTAGCAAGGGAACTCTATGCCATTGTAAGAGAGAGAGTGATCATTCAATTGAGAGTAGGAAATCTATCATTTCTCCTACTAGTGTAAGCCCAACATTTGCTGAATCAAGAAGGGTGGATTTGGACTAAGCTTGGATACTTTGTCTCCCTTCCAACGTGAAGTAATGGACAACAATGATGCGTAAGTGTCTTGGTGTTTTTTGTTAAGTTCTTGATAGCTTGTCTCTGGTGTTGTCATCAATCTAGCCATAAATCCCACATACTGTAAGAGGGCGACAGGGTGGAGAGGACTTCCCTGGCCTTAAGACAGTGATTGGGGTGGCTTTTCTTGTGATGTGTTGTGGTGAAATTTACGCAAGCTATGTTGAACAAATACTAATCTCACTTTGATTTGTCATGATAGATTTGTAAGAAGGTATTAATGCAACAAGCACCCCCTCCCCCTTTCTCTCTCTTTCTTAAATATATAGTTGTGTTTGCTTGATCATTGCTGATACGTTTCAAAGCAGCGCGAGCACTATCTCTCTCTCTCTCTCTCTCTCTCTCTCGTGTTTTAGTGTGTGAGAGTGTTCCATTGGTGTTAGGGTTAGTGTAAATTCCTTGCTTGTTTGTGGGTTGCTCTAACGATTCTCCTCTTTTGCGTCCTAGTTCGCTCTTAAACTAGGTGGTGCCCCTTGTGTAGTTGGGATTTGGCTGGGGGTTTGTTGTTTTGGTTTGTGTTGTGTTGTGCCCCAGCCCCATTGAGCAGCACGGGAGCCTTGAAGGGTGTCTAGAGGTTGCTCTTCTTGTTGCCCGCCCCGGACCGCCTCAAATTGGTGCCCCCACTGAGGACAGGCTTGTGTATGTTTTGTGAAGGCTCAACCTTTAGCATAATCAAGTAGCTTGCATGAATCACGAGAATTTGTATGATCCCTTCATTCCCATTGCAAGGCAAAAGGTACACATAATTGTTAGTACTAAGTTGCAATTTCAGCGAGTAATTCGTAGAATTTTAGGTCCTCTTAGGTTAGCCGAGATAAACACTTCGGTAAACCCTTTTATTTTGCCTCTCATTAGGTACGATATTAGCTTGGACGTTTATATTTTTGTGTTATTTTAAGCATTAGGACATGCATAGGCCATGGATAATGGCCCAGGAATAGAGGTTTTTCCCTTTCATTTTACTCCACACATTAGAATAAACGTTGCAATTAGTAGAAAGATCCATTTTCAACAACGAATGGTGTTCATGTTTGGTGCCGAAAGAGTAGGAGAAATTCTTGCATCACCAAACCCTATCATTCTACCTCTCATCAACTACCACACTTCTTTTGATGTACATGTGTTCATTTTATTTTAAAATGAAGTGCAGCCCGGCAAAATAGTGTGTATGTTTGTTTTTTCTTTGTCCAAGTTGTTACAAGAAACAAAAACGATCATTTGTTCTAACAGGGAATGTGTGTGCAGTGAAAGTTCAATCCTTAGAGATCTAGCTCTATTACCAATTGAGTTGTAGGAGCAAGTAGTAAGGCGTCTCCCTCATAACAAGAGGGTGGTAAAGTTAAGACGAAAGGTCCTACCAGTGGATTCCATTTTCCTCTTGTTGTTGGGCACTAAGGAAGACCGCGCATTCATCCAACTAGTGTGTGCCCTAAGATTGGTAAATAGAGTGAAATTTGGCGTTTGGCGAGTGCATTTCACCATTGAGGAAGACTCTTCAGGAAACTTGCGGCCAGAGTTCATGCTTCATAGACTCACATTTGGTGAATTTTTCCCTCATTTGCGTCTTATTAATAGTCTTCCTTTCGCTTTCAACAAAAGAGATAGGGAGCTATTCAGAGCTTGTCTTAATAAAGAGAGCATAGAGAAGATTGCAAATTTGTATAAATTATCATCCTTCTCTACTTTCTATGACACTTTGTTCATAGAGACATTGTAAATCTCTTTATGATTTTGAATGATTTAACCATAATCCTAAGGAGTTTTTGTCCAGGAATTTTGTAGCACAAGTGGAGTCTTTAAATCTTGCAAACTTGATTGGACTTGATGAGGATGTTCTTTATGAAATTGTGAGAAGGTTGCCTCACTCCGACTGTGTGGAACTCGAAGGAAAGGAGCTCCTAGTCAATTGCTACTTTCTTACGGCCTTCGACGATCATGAAGATCTAGTTTTTATACAAACCGCTTGTGCGTTGGGAATTGTAGAGCAAGTGCAATTTATCACTTGGGACGTGGTTGCTCTTTTGGATCCAGAAAATGAAGTTTTAGAGATTTCTGTTTATCGGATTAGCTTTGAAGAATTTCAACCCTTCTTAGAGCTCATCAACAGTCTATCTTTTTGTTTTGATCAAACAAATCGAGACCTCATTGAAGCTTGGATAGCTGAAGAAGAAAACCTAGAGTGGTATTTTCTTACTTCTTCATTTGCAAGCGAGTGGTTCTAAATCTCTATTGTATCCCTTATTGTAACTCGTGTTGTAATCTTTCATAATAATGGAGAGCCAACGCCAAATGTCTGGATATCCTCTTTTCTTTGGAGAGCCTGGAGAGGATGCAGAATTATTTTTAGCAAATTTCAAGATGTCTTGCCGTATCAAGAGGATAGTAACCGATCAAGAACGTGTAGAAATGTTTGAGGTGGTCCTTAGGAAGGATGCTAGTACTTGGTTTGACTCTTTGCCTGAGGAAATTAAGGGGAATTACACAGAAGTTTTGAATCGTTTTAAGAGATACTTCTTTGATCCCCAAAACACTCAAAAACTATGGCAAGACATTGTTTCTCATAAGCAAAAAGACTTAGATGACTACTACTTGTACAAGCAAGAGTTTCTACGTCTTTGGGCTCTATGAATACGAAATGTTGCTAGCCCTGGTGATGGTGCAGAATTTTTAAAGAAGGAGAGGTTCATAGCCGGACTCTTTCCTGACCTTAAGGTAAAAGTTGAGGCGGGTGCACCTGCTACTTTTGATGCAGCGGAAACTAGGGCTGCTGAGAAGTATAGGAAACTCAAGTGCTTAAGGAGAGAGGTTCCAATAGAAGGTCTTAGACCCAAAGGTAAGTCACAAGCATCAACATCTAGGGAGCTTCCTGAGGTAACAACTGAAGTGATTGAGAAGTTAAATGAATCTTTAAGCAGCCTGTCAATTCACCTTGCACAAGCTGTAGGTCCAAAGGGACAAGCAAAGAAGTCAGAAGAGAGAGAGAGCCACGAACTAGGAGAGTCTTGCAATGTTGGAATTGCGGAGAGTCTGGACATGGGATGTATAATTGTCCTTGGCCCCGTGGAGAGCCAGGGAGACCTAACTTGAATTACCTAGTGATGAATGCAGGAGAAGGAGCCGGTCAACAACCAAGGCTTCTACAAAGGCCAAATGGACCAAGACCACCTCCACAAGGGGTAGAAGGAATTCCACCTTTGCCAGATCCAAATGTGCATGTGGTAGAGGTGACAAATTCAAATGAGGTTGACATGGAAGCCAATGGCATTAAGCGTGGCTGAGGAAAAGGTAAAGAGAAAGAAAGAGTCGCATCAAAGAGTGACCATGGACAAGGCAAGAAGGCAAAGGAAACCAAGGAAACCAAGAGGACTCGACGTCGTATCAACCTCCAAGACTTTCCTCTTGGACATGGAATGGCTCCATACAACCTGTTGGAAGACATGAGAGGTAAGGGTCCTGATATCTCATGGCCTCAATTTCTTGCATTATGTCCACAAGTTAGGAGGGATTTAACAAGGGCAGTTAGCACTAGGAGAAAGGTAAAAGAGAGTGTGCCTGTTGTAAAAATTGCACAAGCTGAAATGAATGAGGACATTACACATGTGCTAGATTGTTACATAAAAGGGATATTGGTTAGGAAAGGTCTAGTGGATGGGGGTGCACAAATTTGCATCATGACAGAGGGACTCATGCAAAAACTAGGCATGCACATCCATGAGACACCTGAAATTAAGGTCAAGATGGCAAACAATAGCAAGGCTAGGTGCGTAGGCATTTGTAAAAATGTTTTTGTGGAGGCCTTTGGCATTAAGAAGGCAATGGATTTCTATGTCATGTCTACCAAAGGAAATGGTTACCCATTTATCCTAGGGAGACCATGGCTAATGAAAATGCGAGCTTTGCAGGATTGGGAGAGTGGAAAGCTAATTTGCAGGAACGACAATCATAAGAAGGTTGTATTTGACATGAAGGAGCAACGCCAAGAGGAGCTCCATGAAGAATCATCTCAAAGTGAGACGGAAGAAGGTTGGACCGATAACACTTCAGAAGAAGAAAGTAGCAGCAGCATTACTGAAGAGGAGTCTTCCATCAAAGTCATGGGGGTAAGGTTTAAGCCAACCAACCAAGAGACCTCTTGTCAAGGTTTGGAGGAGGTAGGTTCCCAAGAGAACCAAAAAGTGGAAGATGAAAGAATGCTAGAAGGTATGCTATCTACAACACTTACAAAGGATGAAAAAGAGGAGTTCAAATGTGTGCTAAGGAAATTTCCTAGGCTTTTTGCTAAAGACTACACCGATGTGCGTGGAGTAGATGCTGTTCAACACAAAATTGAGTTGAAGCCAGAAGCCACACCTAAGGCTCAGAAGCTACGAAGGCTAGGAGTAATCAAGGAGCAGGCTTTACTCAAGGAGGTAAGAAAGCTTCTAGCAGCAGGTTTCATTTATCCAGTGGAGAATTCAGAGTGGGTCTCTCTCGTTGTTGTCACTCCTAAGAAAAACGGGAAGTAGAGGGTGTGTGTGGATTACCGTCCACTCAATGAGGCAACAAAAAGAGATCACTTTCCCCTCCCATTTCAGGATGAGATACTAAATGAGGTAGCTGGTCATGAGAAGTACACTCTGTGTGATGGCTACTCAGGCTACTTTCAAGTAGGTATCGCATTGAAAGATCAATTGAAAACAACCTTTATCACTCCTTGGGGTTGTTATGCTTTTAGAGTCATGCCATTTGGTTTGACAAATGCTCTTGCAACATTCCAACGTTTCATGAACATGGTGTTTCAAGCATTCTTTGGAAAGTCAATTAGGGTGTTCATTGATGATTTTTGCATTTATAGATCAAAATCATTGCATGTACAAAGGGTAGAAGAAGGTTTAAAGAAGCTCTACGACATGGGAGGTCAACTCAACCCCGACAAGTGCCATATAGGTGAGGATGAAGTGATCTTGCTTGGTCATAAAGTTTCTTACAAAGGCATTGAAGTGGATCCTTCAAAGGCAAAGGCTCTTATTGAGCTACCATCACCCAAGAGTCTTAAGGAGGTCATCTCATTCATTCAAAAGGTGAAGTATATGTCACGCTTCATTCACTTAGCCTCGGAGTTGCTTCATCCTTTGCAAAAGTTGACACAACAAGTAGAATTTGCATGGTCTGATAAGCTTGAAGAGTATTTTTGTAACATTAAAGTCATTTTGTCAGAGCTACCAACACTAATGCCTCCTTGTTGGGAGTACACATTCTTTGTTAGCTCTAGTGTTGGAAGAGAAACAATTGGTGCTGTGTTGCTACAACAAGATCCCCACAGTACAAGGATGCGACCCATCTACTTTGCTAGTAGGGTCATGAATTCTTTGGAGAGAGACTACACAGAAGCAGAACTCATGATGCTTTCTCTCATGTTTGCGGTGAGAAAGTTTAGATCCTACCTGCTACCAACACCTTTTGTAATTCTCACTGCAGAAAATTTGTTCCCTTGGGTGTCATCTCAAATGAATCTTAGTACTAGGATCTCAAAGTGGATTATAGAGTTGCAAGAGTTCCAATACTCTTTCAAGGTAGAAGATAGTGTGCGTGCATAATTGGCAGGGATTCTCACTTATAGGGTGCATGAAAAGGAGATTAAGGTGTCTGAAGTAAAGACCCTACCATTGCCACCACCAAAAAGTATTCCTAATGCTTTTACCTTGTTCTTTGATGGAGCTTTTCGTCGAGCCACAGGAAAAGCAGGGGGAGGGCTAGTGTTGCTCAACCCAAGTGGAGAGGTGGTCATGAAAGAGAAGTTCAATCTACCAAGTTCAGCTAGCAACAATGAAGCAGAATATGACACACTACTTCATGGTTTAAAAATATACATTGGCCATGGTATACAACGTCTCATGGTAAAAGAGGATGCACTTCTCATTGTGAAGCAGATTTTAGGCATCTGGGCATGCAAAAATGAAAGACTAAGGACAGAAGTTCATACCATCCGTAGGCTATTTAATCAATTTGAGGAGGTGCAATTATATCATATTCCTAGGAAACAAAATGAAGATGCTGATTTACTTGCACAACAAGCCGTTGCATGTGTAAAGAAAGAAGTGCAGGTCATCATGGTGGCGGTTGCTGTGAAGCAACCGAGGTACCAGGGATTGGAGTCATTGGCTCCCATCATTGGCTACATTTTGGAGGGTGAGTTTCCACCAGACTTCACAAAAGCTCAGAAGAGGAGACTCATGAAGAAGGCAAGCATGTATCTCTTCCTAGAAGGCTCCCTCTATCAAAGAGGGAACGATAAAGTGTGCAGAAGAGTACCAACTATCGCGGAAATTCCAGCCATTCTGAAAGGTTTGCATGAAGAGGCATGTGGTGGTCATTTTTCCCAAGAATTAACTGTGAAGAAGATTTTGCTTGCGGGGTATGTTTGGTCAAGTCTACATGTGGATGTCCAACATTGGTGTAAAAGTTGTCACAATTGTCAAGTAAATGGGAATAGAAGATTGATTTATGGTCCAAGGAAAATCGTGCTTGCAAATGGACCCTTTGAAAAGTGGGACATTGATGCTATGGGTCCTCTTCCTAGGACAAAAAATGGTAAACTCTACATTCTAGTGGCTGTAGACTATATGACTAGGTGGGTGGAAGCTCAAAGTGTGGCAAGAGTGAATGAGAGGACAATTAGCAAGTTTATGTACACTCACATTTGTTGCAGATTTGGCACACCTTTGGAGATTGTTTCTGATAATGGTCCAGGGTTTAGAAAGGGCTTGCTCACAGAAGTTTGTGAAGAACTTCACATTCTACATCGTCACAGTACACCCTACTATCCCCAATCAAATGGTTTGGTAGAAAAAGCTAATGGTGTCATTGCAGGCATCATTAGAAAGATGGTGAAAAACAAGACAAAGTTGTGGGATGACTTCTTGGATGGTGCCTTGTGGGCGTATCGAACCACATATAGGAAAGCCACGGAGTTCACACCATTTCACTTGGTCTATGGTCAAGAGGCTTTACAGCCAATTGAGCTAAACATTCCAACAATGCGACTTCATGGCAAATCAGCACAAGATGATCAAGAAGCATGGATGGATCGACTTCTTACCTTAGCTGAGCTTGAGTGGAAAAGAGAAGCAGCATACGAGTGCTATAAGAGGAAAGCCACACAGACAAAGGAGAAGATTGACAAGAAACTGAAGGACAAAGGCATCAATGAAGGAGATCTTGTGCTAAGGTATGACAATCGACTCGATAATCGTTTTGATGCCAAATTTGAAACAAGATGGCAGGGGCCATACATAGTCAAGAAGGCTTTCAATTCAAGTTACTATCAACTTATGGACTTGAATGAGAAAGAGCACTCCAGGAAGGTAAACGGCTATCGCTTGAAGCCTTACTTGAGTCGCCTTCTACCAAAGGATCTACTAGAGCAAAAGGCAACCATCCCATGTAAGTATTGTTACATGAAGCATGAGTGTAACTCTAGCCAAAATTCTGAGGGGCCAAATAATAAAGATCTCGTCAAGGACTCTGAAGCACTCTCTTTGGAAAAGATGCTCTATGATGGTACATGAATATACCATCATCCAGGGGGAGGGCTAATGATAGCCGTTTTTCGGCTCTTTGTAATTGCCACAGTGAGTTACCTCACCCTACCAAAATCACCCAAACACTGTGGCTATCCCTACCATTTCACTGTACATAGGCGTGCGTGAGTTAGGGGACTTTTCCCATATCTCCTTACTGAAATAAAAAACCCTCAATTAGCTAGTCATTGGGCTAGTTGAGCCAAAAAAATAAAAAATATAAGTATATTATGGCCCATGCGTATGTAAATATTTCTTTGTATATAGGGCCTAAATAAAAGATTTTTTTCATAATTATTTTGGTATTTATTTAAATATTTCTACCTAGGTGTGTGTTATTTATGCTCTGTACATTGCCTCACCATTACCACAATTTTTCTTACCATTTTTCATACTCTTTATTCCATATAGAAATATTTTCATGTAAGCTTCTCTTATATTTGGTGTAACTCCACCCCAACAAAAATCCAAAAAAACTAGTTTTATTTATGTGTATATTTTTTCACTATTGTGATTTTTCCCTTCCTACATCTATTTTGTTTTTTTTCTAAAAAATTAGAACACCAAAAATATTTATCTTTTTATGGTAGCCTCATAATGAGAGAGATTTCTTTTGACCCCTTTATATTTTTTCCACTTATATTATTTATATTTGACATGTACATATTTTTTAGACCCCTCAATATTTGATTTTCTTAGTTGTACTATTCACTTATATCATGATCTCAACAATATCTTCAATTATAGACCTACCAAATAAGGTCAAGGGTAGGTGGCATGCATACATGCACTATGGAGGGCTCACTCTTGGAGGTATTCAAAAGAATCATCCAAAGAAGGACCCCACAAGGACCTTGTGCAGTGGAAAAAAACGGTTGGTTTTGCTGAATTTATAAAGTTCACTTGCTCTCCGAATTTGAAAAGGTGATACAAACAAAAGTTGTAGCTCGTGGGCTGAGCTTTTGCCTCAAATTTTTTCATATTTTTTTGAGCTACGAGCTGTGAGCTATGATTTTATTAGTGGACCCCAGTTTTCCCATGCTATGCAGCCACACTCTCTCTTCCACTTTATCATTTTCCTCTTTCACACACACTTCTCCACTCATCATCCCCACCTCTTCACCACTCCTCTCTGCACCCTACTCACCTTCTCCCCAACCTTGAAGAATAAGAGAAACCATGGTGAACTCATACCTTCCACACACAATTCCATTCCAAAATTGACCACCTAGTCTCATTTTTCCTCCTCCAAATTACCCATATCTATAAAAAAAACCATAAAATTCAACTTCTTCTCTTAAAATACAGCATCATGGTGGTTGATTACTCAGCTTCAATTACCTTGTCTCTCAAGGAAGGTCAAGAGTGGAGAAAAAATGTACCGTCAAAGCTAGTGGACCGTCAACAAGCGTCAAAATTGGCCCTACTCAAGACACTTGGAGCATCAACCTTGTAAGAAATCCACCTTTTCTCACCTCTTAAGAGTTTTTCTTCCTTATTTGTATCCTACATGGATACTCTCATTGTAAATATCCAATTCCATTTGTAAATTAATACTAACTCTACTAACACTAACCCACTATGAAAAGTCCTATCACCTCCATTTCTCTCCTCTCTCTTTCCCCACCAACTTCTTGATAATTCCAAGCAAAAGAAATTAGATAAATTGCTGAAAATCTAACCCAACCATGGTTAGAGGAGTAACCCTAGCCTTCAAAATTGCTATAAAAGGAGGGCGTACCTAGCACAAAAGGGGGATCCATAAGCAAGAGCACTATGCTATAGCTTGAGAAGCCAAGCTCAACCTCTCTAGAAGGAGATCTTGAGTGGAAGCTCATTGTCTTATGCATGTGCATGTGTTGTAATAGGGGATTAGCAAGGGAACTCTATGCCATTGTAAGAGAGAGAGTGATCATTCAATTGAGAGTAGGAAATCTATCATTTCTCCTACTAGTGTAAGCCCAACATTTGCTGAATCAAGAAGGGTGGATTTGGACTAAGCTTGGATACTTTGTCTCCCTTCCAACGTGAAGTAATGGACAACAATGATGCGTAAGTGTCTTGGTGTTTTTTGTTAAGTTCTTGATAGCTTGTCTCTGGTGTTGTCATCAATCTAGCCATAAATCCCACATACTGTAAGAGGGCGACAGGGTGGAGAGGACTTCCCTGGCCTTAAGACAGTGATTGGGGTGGCTTTTCTTGTGATGTGTTGTGGTGAAATTTACGCAAGCTATGTTGAACAAATACTAATCTCACTTTGATTTGTCATGATAGATTTGTAAGAAGGTATTAATGCAACAAGCACCCCCTCCCCCTTTCTCTCTCTTTCTTAAATATATAGTTGTGTTTGCTTGATCATTGCTGATACGTTTCAAAGCAGCGCGAGCACTATCTCTCTCTCTCTCTCTCTCTCTCTCTCTCTCGTGTTTTAGTGTGTGAGAGTGTTCCATTGGTGTTAGGGTTAGTGTAAATTCCTTGCTTGTTTGTGGGTTGCTCTAACGATTCTCCTCTTTTGCGTCCTAGTTCGCTCTTAAACTAGGTGGTGCCCCTTGTGTAGTTGGGATTTGGCTGGGGGTTTGTTGTTTTGGTTTGTGTTGTGTTGTGCCCCAGCCCCATTGAGCAGCACGGGAGCCTTGAAGGGTGTCTAGAGGTTGCTCTTCTTGTTCCCCGCCTCGGACCGCCTCAATAGTCACAGCATATCAAACATTTTCTAGCATACATGACATGCTTATATGAGTCTTAATCCACGTTTTTTGTTGCAGGCCTGGGGTAGTCCCTTCGTGATGTGGGCAGTGTGCATGACACGAAGGGCAAGGGAAAGGCTGTAATGGAGGAGCTTTCGATCGAGGAGAGTGATGAGCTGGATACAGGTGACAACCCTTCGACGGAGAAGGGTGTTGAGCTGGATGCAAGGAGTGAAGGGGTGGATGAGGGCTCCCAGCAGATGCCAAATGAAAGCATGAAAACAACGGAGGAAGGCAGTGATGTGAGCAGGAACTCAGAAGATGAAAAAGAAGATGATTTTTTTGTCATGGCTCCTCGTGTGCCTTGTGTGCTAGCGATGCCTGACAAATCAGAAGCTTCCCAGCAGACAATGGGTAGTGGCTCAGGGGAAACTTTGAAGAATGACAACATAGAAGATGAGCAAGAAGTTGGTGACAACAACCGTCTTGAGGGTTTTTTGTGTAAAGCTCAACTGAAAAGAAAAGTTGGCCTTGAAGAGGTACCCGAAGACATTGCAAGCACAACCTGTGGTTCGGACATGGTTGAAAGCTCCAAAGGTGAAAAGAAAGCCACCCGCTCAAGAGCTTGCAAAAAATTGTGTTAAGACTTATTGCTCCCTACTCGGTTGTGCCCTTCACTGTATATTCTAGACCATTTTGAAACCCAAATGCGTATTGTAACTGACATGCATTTTGTTTTCCAATGAAAATGTATTTTGTGCAATATAAATCTGAGCAGCAGTTCATTGTAATTTTTGCGGTTTTTTTTTTTTAAACTTGTTCATTTCGTATCGCGGTTTCCATGCAGAGGAAGAGAAACAGGCATTAATCATCATGCCTGATACAACTGCGGCCATGCAATGGCAGAAATTACGGAGATGGCGAGTCCACAAAGCGAGGCAGTTAAGGAGACAGAAAATGGAGATTGAAAGACGCCTTGAATGATATTCACAGCTTGCCCGTAGTATTATTGAGCGCCTAAATTATGTGCACCCAAGTGGGCCGGTTATTTTTGCTGAATGGTATACTCTACCAGACCTAATATGGGTGCCTAAGCGTTTATGTGATGGAAAAAGGGCTCTGGTGCTGGACCTGAATGGTATTTTGGTGGCAGTGGTAGAGCCTCGCTTTGGTGAAAAGCCCCCGGCATATGCAAATGAAATGCTGAAATACGATGTACTTGATAAGCAGGTGTTCTATCGCAAGGACATCCTTTTTTTTTTGGACTGGTGCCTGCAGTTCTTTAATGTGTTTATATGGAGCACAAGCCTCCATAGTAAAGTCATGAGTATTTTTCGTACTATTTTTAAAGAGCAGGTACCAAAGATTACTGGGTTTTTTGCTCAAGCGCACTTTACAAAGCAATCCTGGCAGATCCAGAGAAAACCTGTGTTTATGAAAGACTTATCCTTGTTCTGGAAACACACTCCGGGGTACAACGCTCAAAACACACTTATAATCGATAATAGCTTCTACAAAGTGTTTCAGAACCCACCACAAACTTGGCTTGTTACTCCCAGTCTAGAGCACCAGAGTGCTGAGCAGAGGGAAAAGTTCCTTATAGAAACTTTGAAGTCCTAGCTTTTTCTTTGGCTACAAACGGATGATCGGAAAGCATATGCTGCTGATAATGTGTTTGAGACAGGCTCAGATGAGTTTTCTGATCCAGTCGTCAAACGTTTGCTTGACATTCAAAAGAGGGATATAGAGGCTAAAAGATTGGAAGAAATTTGTCGCAAACAGCGGGAAGCTGACCTAGAAGCAGAAAGAGAGAAAGAAAAGCTGGAGAGAGAAAGAAGAGAAAGTGAGCAGCAGAGTGCCAACCTAGAAGCAGAGGAGGAAGCAGAGAGAAAAGAAAAGAGGTAGCAGGAAGAAGACAAACAGCGAGGACAACCCGATCACTACAAGCGCCCTCCTAGGAGGCCTTAAGGGTTTTTGGGGTAGTGATTGTCATTTTTAAATTGAACCCTATGTAAATAATTTAATGCTGGAAATTAATGTAAACAGTTTGATAGTTAGCATGTTGACACAAGATGTAAACAGTTTGATAGTTAGCATGCTAGCAATTAATGTAAACAGTTTGATAGTTAGCAGGCTGACCAACTTTATAATAAAATTGCATACCCTTACAACAAAGTGGTATATAGAAAATCCAGTGGATACAACTTAAAAGCTGAAGGGCATGCTATTACAGATTGCTTCATAGATTTCTGGAGTGATTGTGTACACCTGCCTTCTCCTTGGGACGTGCTCCATGGGTATTTTGATACATCGCACCATATGTGAAAGTAGGTGGACGATAGGCTGTTTGTTGTCTAGCTTGAAGGTGTATGCATCCAATTTCTTGTAATACAGTCCTTGCACAACATATGAGACTCTGTCAATTACATTGCTCCATTCATCAATGTACCCCTTGTCCACCTTCTCCTTTTCTGCAACACACTTGACCAGATAGAAATCCACATCTTCGACATTGGTTAAAGCATCTGGATTTACAGCAAATGTGTCTCCAGAACATAGAGCGCTACTCAACACATCATGATGACCTTCGTATGTGAAGTCATCATAGCCAATGACTTCCTCTGTCGAAACTTCATCTGTTTGCTCAAGTAATGGCTGTGCAGAATCTGATAATCCCAAGCCTCCACATGAGCTTTATTGATGCAACGATTCCACCTTCCATTCATGCATGCATCACAGAAGCATGCAAACTTTCTTGTTGCAAGGGCAGTTCGATCCTGCGGGTTGTGACCACGAATAGCATGCAAAGAGCGAGTTTTTGCCACAGTGGCACAATTCCACTTAACTTCCCTGTTAACATCTCCCTCTTTAACCTCCCAGAACACACGAGCACATTCCCTTTCTTTTGAAGGATATGATGCAGGTGTTCCATGCGATAGGTTGGCCTGGCAATAAGCAACCACATCTACTGCACACTGCAATATAGCTCCATTAGGTTTTAGTTGTTCATGGGTCAAGTTTCTTTTCACAACTGCTCCTGCACCATCATGCTCGCCCTTGCCATGCCCTGATCCAAAGAAGAACCAGCTCATCCCAATCCCTGTGAGTCCACCATATCTTGCAACAAAATAGAAAGGCCTAGCTCCCTTGAATTGCGAGGCCGCACCATTTGACCACACCCAATGTTGTTTACAAGTGACACCCTCTTGTTGTAACCAGTCACAATGTAGCATGAAGCAATGTTGCACAAATAGTGTGTCATGGACCCTATCATTTGATATGAAGAAGTGGATTGTTTTGACTACCTCCCCTGCCTTGCGGTAGTACGTTATGTGTACAAAAATAGTTACTTGACTAGAGTGCCAATGCATTGACTGAATCTCATTTTGCTCCTTGAAGGCGTAATTTTCGCAAAGTCAACAACTGAGACAATGAAATCATCCGGAAAGCGAAGTATACAATCCTTAAATTGTTGTCCTTGCCATCGTGCCACATAGTTATGAGTGATGAAGAGCTTCAACTTGGTCTGCAACAGTCGAAGAAAATCCCAGCACTGCATTTCTTTATGCAAAAGATCTTTTCTTTTTTTACTGTTTCCATGCCTGTCTTTTGCTTCTACATACACAAATACTTTCACATTAATACTCTCACCTAGCTTTGCTGTTTCTAAGAAACATAATTCTAACTTCTTTACTCCACATATCTTATAGTATCCCATCAGGCATTCCCTTCTATGGAAAACTGCATCTGCTGGCTTTGGACAGAGAACGGACTCCCACATCTGTGTGACACCTTTGAACGTGTGATGTGAAGCCAGGTAGCCGCTGCTAATGTTCTTTCCTGTAGCACAGATATTGCATACATAGTTGCAACATGTATCATGCAGCCCAAAAGCACGAGAGCGCATGTGGTTCAGTGCGTCCAAAAAGGTCATCTGCACATGGTATTCGCAACCACATGTGTACCTATCCTTCAGCCTCCTGCAAAAGAATGGCTTTAACATCTCAAACATCCTCATGCCAATCTTGCAATCTGGATGTTTTTGTTTGAATCTTTGAAAGAGCTCAACCTGCAATATCCATATTTGATCAGTATGTTTACTAGGAGAAATAATCCAAACAGGACTTTACGCATTGCTACTTAATACATCCACCATAGAAACAAATTGGTGTGTTAAACAACACATTGTATGGTCCTAACATGCATGTAACTGGGTATAACATTGTATACTAAGCATGCTAGTTAGCATGCTGAGTATGCTAACTAGAATACTAGCTATGCTAACAAGCACAATCAGTGTGTAGTGTAGCATACGAGGTATACTCATCAACATACTGAGTATGCTAACTAGCATGCTGAGTTAGCATACTAGCTGTGCTAACTAGCATACTCATTAGCATACTAGCTAGCATACTCATCAGCATGCTAGTTAGCATGCTGAGTATTCTAGTTAGTATGCTAACTAGCATACTAGCTGTGCTAACAAGCACAATCAGTGTGTAGTTTAGCATACGAGGCATACTCATCAACATGCTAGCTAGCATAGATGAATATGCTAACTAGCATACTAGCTGTGCTTACAAGCATAATCAGTGTGTAATTTAGCATATGAGTCATTGTTAACCACATGAATGTGTGCTAAGAAGAATAGAAGGTATGCTAACTAGCATACATATTGTGCTAACCAGCACACTTATTATGTTGAACAGCATAGCCAGCACACTACGAATGCTAACTAGCATAAATCAGCTTACCCGTTATGCTGCTTAGCATTCTCAGCTGTGCTAACTAGCATACTCATGAGCATGCTAGTTAGCATGTTGAGTGTGCTAACTAGAATGCTAAGTATGCTAGTTAGCATAGCTGAATATGCTAACTAGCATACTAGCATAAACTAGCTTACCCGTTATGCTACTTAGCATTCTTAGCTGTGCTAACTAGCATACTTAGCATGCTAGTTAGCTAGTTGAGTATGCTTACTAGCATGCTATATTGCTAGTTAGCATAGTTGAGTATGCTAACTAGCATACTAGCTGTGCTAACAAGCAAAATCAGTGTGTAGTTTAACATATGAGTCATGGTTAACCACACAAAGTGTGCTAAGAAGAATAGAAGGTATGCTAACTAGCATACATATTGTGTTAGCCAGCACACTTGTTATGTTGAATAGCATAGCCAACACACTAGCATAAAAGGTGTTAAAGTAGCATACATATTGTGCTAACCAGCATAGTCCTCAAGATCACTGGGAATGCTAACTAGCAGAAAGATTTATGTTGAACACCATACCCACCATACAGGAATGCTAACTAGCATATACCATAAACCAGCTTACCCATTCTGCTGGTTAGCATACTACAAAAGGTAGCTAGCATACTCATTGTGTCAAAGAACATACAGAGCATGCTAGTTAGCATAATAGGTATGCTAACTAGTATAAAGGGTGTTATAGTAGCTTACATATTGTGCTAGACAACATACTTATCATGTTAAACAACATACCCAGCATACTAGGAGTGAGACTATGCTAACTAGCACACATGCTAGGTGGCATACATAGCATAACATATTGTGATAACTAGCATGCTCTATATGCTAGGTAGATTACTAGCATGCTAGAATGCATAAGTTATGGAGCAAGTATGTCATTGATCATCTGAGACTCATCCAGGAGGTTCACAGGGTGTTTTATGTAGCTTTTCCTTCCCACTCTCTTTCGACAAACATCCTTCTTGTTGGGTGAAACACGCATCTCCTCTGTCCAAAATGTGTAGACCAATTCCTTAATTTCATATGTGATAGGGCTATGACGGTGTTGCTTGTGACATTCAACCAATGAAAACAGTCGAGCATTGACACCAGACTTCACCTGCCGTGATTTTGCTTTGAACAAGCTGCGACGACGGTTGACTTTTAGGACCCTAGAGAATTTGGCAATAGGCATGTTTTCCTTTGAATTTATCATCATCTGCAATGATGCATTCTTAAAAAACAGCTCCTCGTTAGAAGCTGGCTGCTTGACGATAGCTAGTGTGTTGCGGACATTAGAGACAATTGCACTTTCACATCAGCCTCCTTCTCTAAAGACTGATCACGGATTGCCCGAACAAACGGATGTTGAGCAACAAGATTCCAGATTTCACACTTTGCTTCTTGTTGTTGAGACCTTCAGTCCTGCTCTTGAAAGCTTTCACAATCTCGAAGGAGATTTTCCTTTTCTCCTCATCGTTGACGGCATGATGTCCTCATTTAGCTGTCATCTGTCGGTGCTCCCGCTATTTACGCTTTCTTTCTGTCTCATATTTCCTGATAATAGAAAGAGCTGGATGCTGGTAGTTGTGATTCATTTCCTGTAATGGCTCCCTTCTACCTCCATTTCTAGTGGCAATAATGTTGTCTACTGGTTTTCCATATGTGTAAGTCTGCTAAGCTTTGACAACTCAACTTCGAGGCAAGAAGCAATGCGAGAGCGAGAGAGAGAGAGAGAGAGAGAGAGAGAGAGAGAGAGAGAGAGAGAGAGAGAGAGAGAGAGAGAGAGAGAGAGAGAGAGAGAGAGAGAGGGAGGGATGGAGTAGGAACATGGCAAACTGTAAAATGGTCTGAGAGTGAGACAGAGAGGGAGTCTGCGCCGCAGAGAGAGAGAGAGAGAGAGAGAGAGAGAGAGAGAGAGAGAGAGAGAGAGAGAGAGAGAGAGAGAGAGAGAGAGAGAGAGAGAGAGAGAGAGAGAGAGAGAGAGAGAGAACAGAAGCCACACCCCACGTCGTCGTCGTAACTGAAAACAGAGTCCACACCCCATATGGGAGGGAACAAATAATATATCTTATGGTTATTAAAATTTCAAACTTCACTTGCTCTTTGGTTTTGAATAGATGCTAACAAGTACCTCTTACTAGCATTGTCCAGGACACCAAAAAGCATGACAAGTTAACATGATTATAGCCAAAAAGGGATTCTCAGTTTCAAGCTCCACCACTTGTCCAACCTTACTTCCATTAAAAGAAGCAAGGGCTACTTGGACATTGAGAACCAAGGCCCTACAATAGTTCACCTTGTACATTAAGTAGGTCCACCACTTGTCCAACCATACTCCCATTGAAAGAAGCAAGAGGTACTTGCACATTGGGAATCAAGTACCTACAATACCACCTTGGAAACTAAACATTAAAACTAGGTCCATCACTTGTCCAAGATTTACTCTCATATAGAAAAAGGGACTATCGGTTTCAAGCTCCACCACTTGTCCAACCTTACTTCCATTGAAAGAAGCAAGGGCTACTTGGACATTGGGAAGCAAGTTCCTACAATAGTTCACCTTGTACATTAACTAGGT